>NC_142066.1:114242248-114507248 GCF_059756535.1 Pantherophis guttatus
GTTGCTCTCTGGGACACTCAGATAGCTATTTCTGCCTATTAAGGCGTCATCAGTGAGCCACACCCACTTCTCAGATATCCTCCCTGTAAAGGTACAATGTGTCTTTTTTCCTTTTTCGTAGGCTTTTATGTGCATATTCTTTCTAGCCAGGTTTTACCTACGTAAACTAAGTTGTTCTACAGCCCTGGTTCTGTGAAATCTCATTCACAAGTTTCTGGGCCTTTTTTCTGCTGACAAACTGCAACTCTGTGTTGCTCTCTGGGACACTCAGATAGCTATTTCTGCCTATTAAGGCGTCATCAGTGAGCCACATCCACTTCTCAGATATCCTCCCTGTAAAGGTACAATGTGTCTTTTTTCCTTTTTCGTAGGCTTTTATGTGCATATTCTTTCTAGCCAGGTTTTACCTACGTAACCTAAGTTGTTCTACAGACCTGGTTCTGTGAAAGCCTACGAAGCGCTCCATAGCTTAGGGCCAGGGTACTTACGGGACCGCCTTCTGCCACCAATAGCCTCCCACCAGCCAGTTCGCTCCCACAGAGAGGGCCTCTTCAGGGTGCTGTCGGCTAGACAATGCTGGCTGGCGACCCCCAGGAGGAGAGCCTTCTCTGTGGTGGCACCTACCCTTTGGAACAATCTACCCCCAGAGATACGAGTGATCTCCGACCTCCGGACTTTTCGTCGGGCCCTAAAAACTCATCTCTTTCAGTTAGCCGGTCTTTCTTGATTTTATGATTTTATGGTTGATTTTAAATTTTGATATGGATTTTAAATTGATAAATTTTAAACTATGGGCCAAATTTAATTATTTTAAATCTATTTTTAATCGTACTTTATGTATAAATGTTTTATTTTGGCTGTTCACTGCCCTGAGTCCGAAAGGAGAAGGGCGGTATAGAAATTTGAATAATAAATAAATAAATAAATAAAAATCCACAACGTAAAAACCTTCTCATATGAATATTTTATTGTACTCTAAGACCAGATCATAAAAGTAACCTTCTCATAAAAAAGAAGTTTAAAATAGAACATAAACGTTCACATTCTACGACCCATTCATAAATTTAAAAAATTAGCGAACAGGCTTACTATAGATACAATGAATTAAATAAAGGTTAAGAATCAGACCAGGATATTTGGGGATATCAATTAATTAGTTTAAATTTCTGATAACCAGAATACCAGTGTCCCAAATTGTTAGGTAACAACCAATTTTTTAAAATTCTGTAAATATATGTAAATTTAGTTACAATAAATGAATATTATCTTTTAGATTTAAAAAGATTTTAAATCATTTTTCCTTGAAAGCACTTCACCCAGCCCTCACCTGAAAAAGCAAAGCTCCCTTCAAACTACGTAAACACATTATTAAAGCCAGCTAATTATGCTTTTCCAAAATAAACACTAAAGATGCATGAAACCAACAGCTTTACTGTTGCCTTTTATTTCAATGTTCTCTTCATTCTTGCCACTTAATACTTATTTGTGGTAGCAGCTGGTAAGCCTACTCAATAGCTGCAGAACTTCTTTTGATCAACATCTATAGATATAATGCAGTCTAGGCCTAGTGAAACAGAATGAATTCTAAAATGTCATTGGCTTTTTAAACCTATATTTGTAATACAGGCACTCTTTTGCAACTGAATGGCTCTGAAGATTAATACGTGTGCAAAGGCTCTTTTTCATTTCAGTTACTACTAGATCAAATAAAAGAACTCATCAGGAATAACTAGCAGTTATTGCTTCTTAATGAATGTGAAAAGTTAGCTGATTTCAGTTCAGTAAATACTGAAAGAAGTTTCATTACTACTGAAGCACTTTCAGCTTATTTTAAACTATTGAGGGTCATATCTACACCATAAATGGATTAACAGTAATATTTTCCCTTCTATTGCTTCGGCACATTACAATGGTAAAGAGAATTGTAATTAATCAGAAAGCATAAGATATCTAGCAGATTACTTTCAGAAACCCAATACAATTCCTGTTTTCCAGGTTCCTTATGAGAAGCAATGCCAGAAGTTAGAAGTGTAGATGACTCATGGCTAGACTTTTAATTTCAATTACTGCACTGCATATTTCAGTGAGATGTCTCTTAACTTTTTATAATTATCAGTAAATTAATACCATTAGTTTTTCCAAGGAAAGTTAACAAATGAAATTGTGTTTTAACCTGACCCCACCCCCCAGACATTTCCATCTATTTATTTCGCTGCCAATCATAGCACAAGTTGCATTATAAAGACAAGAACGTGAACACTGAAACAAGAATATGAAAAAATAATTTTAAAATCCATTCATTTTTCAACTACTGCTCCATAAAAGAATCTTGAGCTATAACCTACCACATGCAAAACCAGTCAAACGGGCTCCTGCTTTCTCAATTTAACTGCACTGAATCCAAATGTTAATATCTAATAATATCGTTTTGAGTGAACTTCCAGTGACCCTCCAAAAGGAAAATTCCAGAGCTCCCATATGTACAGGATTTGAACAAAGTTGCAGAAACAGTTATTGAACACAGGGATCATTTACAAACATTTTCATTTAGCACCTCATAATTATAATAATTTAACAAAAGACAAGATTCCTCCAAAATGAGCCCAAGAAAACACCTTAATTGCTTAAACAGAAGCATTTTTCTGAGCCAGAGGACTTACTGGAGCCTAAATGATCATTTTTGAATGTTTAAGGTTGACAGTACCATACCCTATCTCCTCTGCTTCCTGGATTCCTGGTGGGCTAATGAAGGTGAACTGGTTTCACGATATTGCTCCCAGCACAGCTCTGAGCATTTATGATATCATCAGCCACAGCACAGAAAGCAGATTCATGAACTCAGCATCTGGCAGATAAGCAAAAGAGAAGTTGATTTTCCAGAATATCCTTCCGTTTCATTCTCCAATCTTATTATAAAATTATAATGACACACCTTGTACTTTCTAGTTATATATTCATACAGACACTATATTATATGGTGTCTCAGCATAAAGCATTCAAACACATTAGATAAAGTTTATTCCTTTTTTGCAAATACAAATAATACCATGTGCTTAATGCAATGGATTTATTTACAGAAATATAATTTTAATCACTGAGCTATTTTCCTTATTCTTTTGATTAGGATTAGGATAATATTTACAACAGGTAGAAAAACAATGCAATGCAATGCTTTAGAAATATGCAGATACAAACCATTTAGAAAAATATACCCTCCATCATATGTAAGAACGTTTCTCTACTCTTGGAAAGTTTTTACTAACATGGGAATAAAAAGGATGTTGCAAACACTGCTCACAAAATGTAACTTGTAAATATATGCTCTTAACAATGAGGACAGGCAATTTGTTAGACTAAAAATAGGAGGGAAGATTTTCAGGATTTTGGTATTTTAATCCTGTGCATTCTACGGTTTTCCTCCATCTGCATAGAAGTGCCGCAGATTTACAATGGTGTATACTATATGTTTCATTTATTTAACCTTGAGTTTATATGTTACTTCTTTGCCAAGGAATGACATTTAATACAGTTAACAAATGCAAAATATATTAAAGAAAACATCTTAAAATAACATTCGTCTAAGCACAAATATTCTCCATTCTCTTGCAAAATGTATTCAGACAGGGCACTGAATTATTTGTTCTTTATACTGGGGTTGTTGGTAGGGGGTGGATGGGAAGCATAAATAGATCTCCCTTTCCTCCGGCATTCATCTATAATCAGAGTAAGCATGCCCAAGCATGCCTATAATAATTAAGTATGCCATGTCTTAGGTAACACTATGTTCAAACAAGGCTTAAGATATGGCACAATTGTAATGCTCCAAATCTTTTAACTATTTTTCATGGATTACAAATCAGGTTACCCTTCTTAGGTATTCATAAAAAGGATGACTTTCAAGTAATTGCTTTAACCTTGGTTAAGAGATATACCCCTAACAACAAGAAGCATCAGGGTTAACCAACATCCACTCTTAACTAGGATTCTGAAACCAAGTCTCGAAACTAATGGAGAACTCCATTTAAATTCAATAGGGAGTCTTATTGTCTTTCATTGTAGTTAAGTTTTCATGAAAATATTAATAATAAGTATTATTTTGACCAACTAATGAAAATTAGTATCATTCCTATCAGAAAGAGAACCCAATCTATGTTTCATTAGGGATTTGAACAGTACATACTTATTAGTGCCAAACTGATTTCTTTTGAAAGCTAAATTTGATTTTATGTAGTAAATTATTGAAATTTGCATCTAAAAATAGATGAGTATGGAGGATCCATTAATTCAATTACTAATCAATCATGAGTCAAGGGAAAAGATTTTTGGGCAATCTGGTCAGATTTTCTTGAATTATATTCTAAAGGAAATAAATTTAATAATACATTTAATAAACAATTTTAAGTTGTTGAAGAGAATCCAGAAGCTGCAACTGGTGCAAAGTGTGGCAGTGGGAGCAGTTATGTGCACTCCAAAAATAGCACGTTACACCTCTGCACCATGTGCTGCATTAGTTATGGTTTTGCTTCTGGGTTCAATTCAAAATGCTGGTTATGACCTTTAAAGCCCTACATGGCTTGGGGCTGAGTTATTTGAGGGCCTCTCCCTTAAATTACATCCATCAGTTCTGGCAGAAAGTGTAGGCTAAAAGTCCTGTCTATTAAGGAGTTCTGTCTGATGGATCTAGGAGGAGAGCTTTTTCTGCCTGGCACTTGCATCATCTCCCTTGAGGTTAGACTGGCCCAAACATTATTGGACTTTAGGAGGCTCCTAACAGCATGGTTTTGTAATCAGATGTGGGAATCCCATGGTGGTATGTAGCCGGTATGATGGCTGTATTGTTTATTGATTCTCCTGTATGTTACATTATATAATTAATTATTTTTAAATTGTTATACTTTGTTTCAACTATTATTTTTTGTTATTTATTTATATCTATTTTGATTTTTGTTTTTAATTTGGTGAGTCACACATATGAAATGGGCAATTAATATCTTATAATATCCTACTCAATACCTTTATTTTTCTTTAATTACTATTGTTATTTTCCTTTGGGGCAATAAATAAAAAAAAATTGCATGCATTTTATTATGCACAAGAAATCTCAAATATTTTTATGATAAATGATAAAAAGTTTTCAGTAATGAAGGAAACATCTTTGTATACTTTCCATTGTGTTAAAATACTACCTAAGAAAGGATCTGGTTAAAACAAACATGGACAAAGTTACCAAAAATCTCAAAGTACACAAAAACAATATTATATACAGTATTTATCTTAGAATAATGACCTGAATTAGAATAATTTCATTTGAAAATGCATATTATATATTCATCATCAGAAAGCTGATCAGTAAGAAAGTATACAATCTATATGTATATGTGGTTTCTGGATCTTAAAATAATTAACTATGGTAGTATGATTCATATATAATTATAATTTTCCAGTAATTTCTATGTTGCACAGCACTAATCACTTTTAAATCAACAGTCTCAAAATTCAAAAAGGAAGTATATATATCAAATGTGTTCCCTTGTTTAGAAAGAGCAAAATGGGCAAATTTGTTTAACTCATATAGAACTATTTATATATAGTACACTGTTTAATACAATCTTCCCCACTGAAATTAGTGAGACTATTTGATTGCTACATGATTTAGGATTAAAATATACAGTCTAAATACTGCATTAATAAAATAATCACTTCTAAAAGTCTAATACAATATATTCAGTCAAGAAATTATTTGAGTTAACCTTTAAAATGGAAATATCAGTTCACTCAGTGATATGTTAACATTTAATGGTCAATCTCTCTAGAGATGTAAAAGGGTTTACAAAGGAAGGCATTTATTAACAAAAATGTGATTCACTGAATGGTGTCTATTTTGATAAAGAAATGAAGGGAAAAATATGGCAACGTGATGCTAGACTAGAGCAAGGAAATCCAGTTTTTTGTCTTTGCATATAAATGGAAGCCAGTTGGGTGATTTTGGGCTAGTGTACTAGCATGAACTAGATCAGGTGATAGATTTTAATCTATAAACTTCAATGAAGAGGGCTTCATTCTGAATATTCTGCAATATTTAAGCCAATAAAATAGTTATTTATATATATGGTGTGGATTGATGTACACATGCATGAGGAGTGATGAAAAATCACTGATCCATTATGTATAAACAATAAACTGTTTTTCTATCAAGTTATTAGCAGTAATTAAATTTACATTTGAAACCATCTGCTAAAAAAACAGGAAGTACTTTCTTTGATATTTTATGTACAGAAAAACTGTACAATAGGAGTTCCAGGTTAAGTCTGTTTCTTGTTTTAGATTAGCTTTAATGCCATTGTTTATGGTAGAAAATAAAACATGCTTAATAAAATTCATTTAGTTTATTATTTTTACCAGAAATAAGGATGGCTCTATATATTACAATACCCAAGGTTATAATCCTCCAAACATTTTCTCCGTGTAGTTATTGATTTTGTAACTGTTTATAATACGGATTTTAAGGAATATGGTTAGTCATGTTCTTCTGCTAGAGACAATTAAAATTCAGAATAATTATTCCTATTGTATGAATAATGGTACTAAGCAATATTAAACATAAATTCCTTCTGGGAAATTTAAACTTTTATTAATGATTAGCAAACAGTAGACAAAGAGTAGCTTGCTGTGATTCAGTCTGTCCAGAGTAGTCAGGCCTGATACAGGGGCCTGCATAATCTATCATGGTTTATGTACTTTGAATTACTTTTGAGAAATAGTTGCTATGCTCCTTTATTCATTCATACCAGAAATGCAATAGCAGAATAATACACTGACACAAAAATTTGTAAAAGGCCGAGACAATCACAGAAAATCTGGAATTGGATTGCCCAGTGTAGCTGTTTGGAAAGCTATCTGGTTCAGACAACATCAACTTGTGCCCCCAATTCAAGATGACATTTGAAAAAATGAAACTTCCTGTCTGTTATTGATCAGTTTGAAAAACACATGAATAGCTATAGCCTTATTACAGCTTGCCTTGATCTATAAACTCCTTCCCTATATAGTATGGATTTCAGCTTCCAGAATTCTCAGCAATCCAAGTTGACTGAAAATTTGGGAAACTTGGTTCACCCTTTTGGAGTCCCTCCAAACTGGATTAATAAACCCTTCTCCTTTTTTTAAAAAAAAATAAGAGATATTAGGAAACTGATTCTTTTAAACTCATTTGTTTAAGAGCATATAATTCACAAAAATAGAGCAGCTTTGTAGATGAAGAGTAATGCAAGATTATATCCTCCCAACATTCCTATTATTCCTACTCATCCCTTGATTAGAATGCATCATTTTCTGTGATTAGAAAATAGCTTGGTCAATCACTCAGTCTCTATTCATTTCTTCCCCATTCTCACTTTTCTAGAATTTTATAGAGCAACAAAAGTAATGTGGGAGGGAGACATACTATATTTGATTTTTTTTCAGTGCTCTAAAATACAAGAAGCATATGAAGCTTAAAAATAGTGTCATTTTAGTTCTGATTGCTTTGGTGGTATCCTACTATTAAGCAGAGTTAAAAAATCTGTCTAAACTGGTTTGATTCCATTTTGGATTAATTCAGATCTGACTCATCCCTAGCAAACACATTTCAATGTTCATGTAAAATTTTTATGTAAAAAAATTGGCTTCTATTGCTATTTGATCATATTAAAGTTTTGATGGTTTGCCTATAATATAAGAAAGGCCCATACTGTCAAAAGGACAGCATGGTCTAACAATGACAATTGGCAACTGTTTTATAATGATACAGTGTAACTACATACCATAGTATTATATACTGGACTGCATCTATATTTTTCCCATACATAGTCCTCAAGAGCAGCTTGGTCCATTATAATGTGGAACTTTACAAACAATAGCACCGCCTGATGACATATGTTTATCCATCCAGATTGGCAATCAAAGATAGGCCTTTGACAACAAATACTTAGAAATCATAAATCATTCCTCTCAAAACTATAAAGAAATCTGAGTAAGTTTAAGTGCAAGACTGCTTCTCCTGAGAATGGGTTATAAATCGTGTTTCCCCGAAAATAAGACCCTGTCTTATATTTTTTTGAACCCCGAAATAAGTGCTGAGTCTTATTTTCGGAGAAGTCTTATTATTTTGACGCATGTGGAGGAAACCAGAAGAAATGGCGGGGACCGGCTGAGCATGTGTTTAAGTATTTTCAGGGAGGGCTTATTATCAGGGGATGTTTTATTTTAGGGGAAACAGGGTAATATATCAGAGAAGTCAGGAAACTAGTATAGGTACAATAGGTAAGAAGTACGCAGACTTAACTATTTTGTAAAGATAATGTAAGGATAAGGATTCATCTTGGATTTGGACTGAGATAACTAGATCAGGATTGTAGCATTTTTAATGTTCTACTTGAATAAGTAAAACAACTTAATGTTTAGTGAGTACAGTCTGTTAATGTCCACATGATATATTTTGGGTGAAGCATATAAATTGTGTTATGTAATCTTTGGTTCTATGTCTCTTTCTGTGAATTATTATTATTATAATTAATATTTTTTTAAAGACTAGAGTTACACTAAGTTATTAAGGAAAGGTGTGCCCTCATAATCATTGCATAGACATCATTCTCGTGTTAAAAGACATCTACAGATATATCTGTAATTAAGATTAATACATAATGTAGAAATTAGGAAAATGCAAAAAGGAATACTCCAGATTTACACTAGATTTTGAATGCCTAAAAGCAATCTTTGGTGTGGGGTTCCATTTCCAGGTTCACTTTCCAGCTACATTGTTTATACACTATTAAGGCAGGGCTTTATTGTCTAAAGAAAAAGATATTTAAATTCTTTCTTTGAGTTATGGTTACAAAAAAGATACAGTGCAAGAAGGAATTTACTGTGACTCTCCAAAGATAAGAACCAAGAAAGAGCCACCTAATTGCTGAGGCACATCATCTCAATAAGCTTACAAAGTAATACTGCACAACATAAAGCTTGCACAAAAAGCTTTTCAAAGTCCAGTATTTTAATTAATGGATAATATGAGTTGGCTTCTATCATAGTCAATCCAAATTTCAAAGAGACGCCACTAAATTTGTTTCTGGTACACAGCCTTTGGTCCTCCCTCTTTTCTCACTTCCCAGCCCTTTTTAGCCTATCCCTTTGCTCCTGAAGGCAGGTCTCCGAGGTTGAAGGATGGGTTCGTTTCCTCTGTCCCTTTGGAGAAAGGGCTGCTAGTTTGACAGGTGGGGAACGAATCCAAGCGCTTGATATCTCCTCGATTCCCGCTGAGCTTTAAAATATTGATCACCTTTGTTAAATCCCTTTTTCGGAGACTGTCCTGTTCATTCTTTTTTCCCATCCCCTCCCTCGCCTTTCCTAGGGTTGGAAGTGAGCAGCAGCTGAACAACCAAGCATGTGGCATATAAATATTGGAATAAACGAGGGGGGTGGGGGGGTGAGAAGAGAGGGTAGGGGAAATATATGGAAACAAGAGGGGAGGAGGAGGAGGAGGAGGAGATAAGCGGAGTGGGGGGCGAGCAGCCCTAGTGTGTCTGATACTCCGGTGTGGGGCGCTGCTCTCCGGGAGTGAAGAAGGGGAACAGTATTAGAAAGGGGGGGAGAGAGAAAGGGGTGGGAATATAATAGCATTTAAAACAACAACAACAACACAAGCCAACAACAGTGATTAGCTCCTACCCGTCGCACAGGGACTGGGAGGGAACTGTTGTGTGTCTCACCTGACTTCCTTCTTCCCCGGGGCGGCGAGGGAGGCAGCGAGAGGCGCGCACATACCACTCTTCCCAACCAAAAGCAGCCTCCCCCCCCCCCCAAAAAAAAGCCCTTAAAGGCGAGAAGGGAGAAGAAATGGGAGGCGCGAGCGGGCACGAGAGAAGAAAGAAAAGACTACCACTCTATTAATAACAAAAATAACCGGCCGGTAAAAGCGAGCCGGCCACCCTCCCGCCAGCCTTCTTCAACCCTTCGCCTTTCGCTCCTTGGAACCCGCGCGCAGCTTCTTCCTTCGCGCTAGCTCAGCGACTGGCGGCGGCGGCGGTAGCGGCAGCGGCGTGTCTCGGCTCGGCTCGGCTCCTACACCAGCGCGGGCAAGTCTCCGCAAGGGGGAGAGCCAGTGAGCCCAGACGGCTCAAGCCGAGCCTTTTTCTGCTTTGCTCCAGCTCCGAAGGAGGAAGAAGGGGGGAGAAAAAGAAGGAAAAGAAAAGGAACGCACCCAACAAACGAACGCCAAGAGATCCCGCGGACAGGACTGAGAATTGCAGAAAGAAGACGGAAGCCGCGCTTTTTGGGCAGTTCGTTGGCCCTGGTGTGTGGCAAGAGGGTGGAAAAGGCAGGCGGGCGCCGCCTTCTCGTCGTCGTCTTCTTCCTTTCCTCAGTCACCGCCTGCCAGGCAGTTCAGAAGTGGGGGTGGGGGAGGGGGAGGGAGGGAGGGTGGCTGTGTGTGGGCCTCCCCCCTCCTCCTTCCTTCCTTTAAACGCCCACTCCTGATGGGTGAAAAGGCAACTTGAAGTTCAGTGCAATTAACTTCGCCGGCGCCTGGGAAGCTGAAGGTGTCGCCCAGCCTCGCCCGCCCTCTCGCCGCGCTCTCATGAGTAAGTTGGTCGTCTTCTACCTCTTCCCCCGTCCCCATCCCGCCTTCGTTTTAGGTATGCTGCACCGACCGGTTACTCCCGTTTAACACCCACCTACTTTTAAGTTTTTTAGGAACTTATTGTTGCGGACAGTCCATTTTGGTCGGCGACTGACAAAAAAAGCGTGGAAATCCGATGGGGGGGGGATGTAGATTCCTCTAATATTTGTTCTGAGCTGTCGGGATCGGCTCTTAAGAAGAATCCTCCTAGCCTCCTCTTTCTTTATTTCCAATAAAGGGAAACTCTACTACAATAGCTTGGTCTGGTGGAAAGTGGCTTGCAGACGCTCAAACACCTGCTTCGCGCTTCCTCGTCTTGCCGCCGCCTTCCAAGCCAAGAAGTTTGCAGGCGAGGTCCTTGGCAAGTTTGCTTGGCTCCGCCGTTCACTGTAACTCAGAAGTTTGGCTCAGTTCATAAGTTTCAAGCCCGGTGCCCCCGGGGATGGAGGACGAAGTGGGGGGGGGGGAAGCGCGGGCGAGGGAGAGAGAGGTGCCTGCGGGATGCTTGCGGGTGGGAGAAAAAATGGTGCGGGGAGGAGCGGGACAGTGAAAGTAAGGGGGGGCGCGTCAACGCGGCGACGCACTTCATTCTGCCACCGCGTCGTGAAAGTGAGGGAGTTTTAAAAGATTTATATCTCGGCGGTTTGTATGACTGGGGGAAAGGATGTATCATGCAATATCGGGCAGAGATCAACTTGGGGTGTCTGTTGGCAGAAACGGGCTGGGGCTTTGCGGCTGGGGAGCAGAGAAGGGGGGCATTTGGCCTGCCACTGACCTCCAGAAGGCGGCTCCTCAGACAGGTGTATCTCCTTCTCTCCGCGTGAGGTCCTCCTTTCGCTCTCACAGTCCTGCCTCTTTTTTGCAGGAGGGGGAGCCCGGTGGTCTCCCAGGAGCTAAAAAGGTAATGCAGTTTCCTTTTGATGCTAACATGTAGCAAAGCTGGTGTTGGGAGATCACTGAAGGGGCAGCTGGATCGCTTGTCTCTGTGGAAATGTTTCTGCAAAGTTATTCGGTATGTGGGCCTTTTTTTCGGCGCCGTTTGACCACGTGGAAATAGAACTGTTGCTGACATGCATTATTAAATCGTATCGGTTGTGTTATCTAGAGTCTGTGCCAAAGTTTGGCGTGCTTGTCAAAGCTTCTTACATTTTTGTCCCTTTCTGAAAAGCTTTGGCAACTTTTGAGATCCGTCTCTGAAAAGCTTTGGCAATGACAGGTAATGTGCCTGAGTTAAAATGTCTATTTTAGTGAAGAAGCCCTTTGCTTTATTGAAAGCTGCGATTAGTAGCTTTCGGTGTATTGACAGATTATTTTAAGATTACTCTTTTATTCAACCTTGCTTTATTTTATAGGCAAAGCATCGATGTTTTAAATCTTAACAACCTAAGCATCTGTTACAAAACAAATTTAATATATTTACTCTGTTTTTCTCACATTGTTAAGAAAGGTTATACTATGTGTAAAATTTCAATTTTTGTTGGCAAAAGGAATTGATTGGATGTTTCACTGTTCTTCAGGAGTGTTTACAGCAGTCACCAGATATGGAAGACTTAATTGCAACACTCTTAAATAAAAAAAAGAAGGGAATCAATATTAACGTAACTCAGAAGCACAGTATACCTCTCTAAGTTTAGGCATAGCATAAATTTTGTTTTCTAAATGTCTGCCAGCATTCACATGAGTTGGAAGACATTGTGACAGACAAAGAGAAAGATACAAAGCAAACATGTAAGAAAATATTTTGGAATTAGAATACACTGTAAATACATTTAGCACCTTGCACCTTATGAAGTGTTTACAGAAATCAATGGCTTATAAATGAAAAAGATCTCAAAAGATATTTGCTTTATATATCGTAATAAAAACTAGAATGGAAAAACAATACAAATGTATCTGTAATATTGTTTTTTCTTTTCTTTCTTGGAAATTAAAATATGTAACAATAGTTATATGTACTAATACCTGTTTCTTAATGATAAAACATGTCAATGGAATGGGCCTAAAAGAGAAAGTTTCCATTTGCATGCATTTAACCATAGATCTTTTAAACTGCATTGTAATTTCTTATGGGAATCTTCTTACAACTGCATAATTTAGAAGAATTTCAGAATTCTACCTGTTCCCTAAGGTATATTAATTTAATAGAGAACATATGCCACTTTATTCCAATTCTGAACTGGAGTTTGATATAGAAAAATTATTTTGGCATTCAATTTGTGTTAAGACTTATGCTAGATAAGTAAGCAAAAACTATATATAACCTTTGAAATGTCATTCATTATTAAATGCCTCATGATAACTGTGGTTCCAAATCATGTAAGTACAAGGAAGTTCCATCAGTATTTCAAATCCAAAAATGAATACTTTTGCAAACCTTAAAAGAATCTGAAAATTAAATTTTCATAATTCTATTTAATACAATGCTCAAGAAAATTTGGCCTAGTTTATGTGATTAATCTACGCCATTGTACAATAATTTAACTATATCTGTATTAATAACAATAATAGAGATACTTATTCTAGTATGAGTATATATGCTGTACAAAATTCACCCACGTCCCTAGAGTCCAGCCTGCTCTGACAAGAGTGCTGTATAAATTTTTCAAAAATGTCTTCACTGATATGTAATAATAGTTGAATTTTATGGGTGTTATAGATTTTTAGTTTCCATTAAAAATCCTAACTGCTAAATCATACGTTCTCTACAGTACGAGGATCACCTTATATATTTAAGTCATCATCAAATGTTTAACCTCCTTCACAGCCAGGTAACCTGGAATTGTTTTTCCCTCTCTCATGTTTAGTTATATATTAGTATCTATTTTTGGTTGGTGAAGCAAAGGATACCTTTGCCAAAAGAACCTTATTTGTTACTTCTATTAACATTCATGATTAACCAGGTATTGAGTTGATAACCAAGAGTGGTGCTTTGCTTAAATAAATTATGATACTTGGTTTATAAAGAGAATCCTCATCTGTAAATTACATGATTTTATTATTTTTGTCCACCTGTATGTGTTTCTGATTTGTAACATTTCCATAAATAGGCTTGATTTCTAGAATACAAGAGGGTATCTTCTGTCAAGTATAAATGTGATTTTACTGTAATGGGCACAGAATCTTGGTCAACTTGTTCTGTTTTAGGAATGAACACTTCTGTTTTAAAGCCATTATGCATCTAGTCTTTATTTATCTTACATTAAACTAACAGAGCATCAATCACAGGAAAAATATTACTTTCCTGAAGTAAATACTAGTTTATAAGTGAGTGCGTGTATTTATATCCCTGTCTCCACTAAATAATGGCTCTGTCTCCTTTTTAATATCTACCTGGCAGTATTAACCATGGCAACTAAGTCTTCCTTGTTAGCATACAGAAAAAAGTTTTGCTATTTGTACCAGGAGTAACTTAAAGAAAGATACCATGGGAATCTGTTTTAAGGAAACAATATCTAAGTGGTGAATCTTAAGAAAAATAACATGACTAGCAAGTTGCACAGTATCTGTTTGAGCTGCTGAAGATAGGGGCAGAAGCATATTATTAATAACTGAAAGCACATATGTGTAAGTGAGGAAAAATGTTCAGCAAATCTGTCATCGTGAAGTTCAATGCATTTTAAACAAAAATGCCACTTAAAATAAAGTTAGTGCAGTTTGCAAAAGCCATTTAAAAAGCTAGGATTCTATATTAAGTTAAATTTTATTTTGAAATTTGAGTTTCTGTTTGGTATAAAATATGATTAAATCTATTCCTATTGTAGCACATATAAAGAAACCATTCTACAGGATAAGATAGAATCTTCTTGCCGAGTTTATAGATTCTGTATAATATATTTCATCTTTAGAATTGCAAAACAAATTTAGATTTAATTTACAATTGGAAATATCATTTAGTATTAATTTCTTAACATAATTAAGAATTTTTTTAAAAAAGTACTGTGTGATCATTGTCTATACATATTAACATATCATCTTAAAACATTTAAGCCTTTTAATACGATTACTACGGTAGTGTTCAATAACAAGCAGCCTATTCTCATCTATCTACCCATTTTTTTAAAAAAAAGTTACAATGACTATTACCTTCAGCTTCCGAAATGCAAAGCTAAAATCCAAGTAGACAAAATATCATCCAACCATACCTATTTGCCTACTTAACTGTGTACCAGTTTATCTATCTTAGTATTTATCTGCTGTATACATGTTTAGATACTTCAATTCCAGGGTATGGTATGTATGTTGAATATGTTCACAGCAGCAGATTTGCATGTAAAATCTAATGTTATCACCTATCATCAAAACTTCAGATTATCAGTGCATTGATAATGTTGTTCACAAAACAGTATATATGTGTTCATAATTCACAACAATACGTTGAGCACAATAAAAAATGTCAACCAGAATTCTATCCACAGGACACCAACTACATACTCATCCTCCAAATAAAATGGAAATATATTATTCCAAGCTTCAGATTTCCACTTTCTCTAATTAATGTATGCTATAACCTGACTAAGAATTCTGTATCAAGGATTCATTTTATATTTAGCACACTAAGGTTTACCTATAAACCTTGAGCTAAATAGCAAAGTTTCACAGATTTCCATTTTATTTATTGACGTGCAACAGTTCTTAATATCTTTAAAAAATAAACTGAGTAGTTTATTTAATCATTTTCTATATTAAATAAGTATATACTAAGATGTCCATTTCACTTCTTATGATAATTCTTAGTAAATAAATATTTTATTTTCAAGTAGATTAAATGCAACTTCTAAAATAAGTCATATGCTTGATATTGTTTCCTTCCCTATTGCAAGATGATCTTAGCATCAACAACAAAAATTAACTGCAAGTTATTCTTACAACAAATATAGAAATAAAAGCCACCATCAAAAGATTTTTCTTGAAATTGAAAATAATATTTCTCAATAGTTAGGCTATGGAAAGGCAATGTTCTTAGTGCAATTATATATGAGGAAAAATTCTTGCCAGAAATCAATATAAACTAACAGAACAAGTTTTAGCATTTCAAATTATAAAACAGAAACTAATAAATATGCTTATGATTGAAAGAAATTTGTGCTTCAATACATAAACATTCTCTAGCTTTCAAATGTAAAAAAAAAGTGCTTTTCTTAGAATTCAGTGACTTGAATTTATCCTTTATTATAAGCCTTTTAAATATGACCTTATGACCAGTATTCTACATAGTTTGTGAATGATATCTCTTGACTGGTATAATATGTGGCTTGTGGCTTCACACTGGGAATGGAAACCTACCCAGAATGTGAATTAGTGGAGCATTAAGGGTAGCATGTACTGATATGCTGGAGTGGAGGTGGTACTTTTATAATGTAACATTTTGGAAATTTTTTACAATACCATAAGGCATTGATATATGTACCATTGTACATCTCTACATATGCTCACATGTAAAAATAAGATTACAATTAATACTCCACAAAGTACAACACATTTCTGTTTTAATTTACAGGCTGAAGTTTAAAAATTATAATAGTCATATAGCATAGTATGCAATACTACTATCTGACTTAGTACTTTTTTTCTCAATTTGTGTTTAATTCTATGATAGTATACCATACTATGGTTTCCATGGTTCTTATACCACATAACTGAACTATTACCTTCTACAAATGGCCATGCAACCATTTTGAAGATAATAGATTTGCAATACTTTTCTAGGAATAGGAGGCACTGATTCAAGGAAATGTATTTTTGAGGTGAGTTCCATTGTTTTATTATAAGACTGAAGACCTAGGTCACATAGAATGTTTTCTAGTTAATAAAATTAAAGCGTGTCTACCTGCTACTTGTGAAACACCCTCTTTTTCCCTTTTTTTCTCTTTTGAGATCTCAGAGAGCCATTTATAATTTAGAAGTATCTAGGATACATATGGTTTTCACAGGAATTTCTCATATGGAAAAAGTCTGTAGTCTGTAATCTTGGATATTTCATTTAACACTTGTGTACCCGTAACATGACATTTAATACAGTAGATATATTTGTGAGAATTTGAAACATCAACATCAATAAAACAGTTTTAGTGTTACTTTAAGACTATCCATCTTTTTAGTCTTGTAAAAGGATGAATAGGAGAAACGTTTTGCATGGTACTGTATTTTTGAAGAATAAATCTTAAATAATAGCAATATTATAATTTTTCCACCTAACATTCTAGGTCCTTTTCCTCATTACTTACTATACTGCAGTTTCCAAATCATCTTTTAGAATAGGTAAATACTCAAGTGAACTTTGCGTAAAAGTAATATATATTGTACATATTGGTTACTGAAATTAGACAGTGTTGTTTGTGCTTATAAATGAATAAGATATAGATTTAGCCACATATGCTATAATTATTTGTAAATTTTCTTATGCAGTGTTCCTTTTTCATAAATCAACTGCATCTTTATAGAAAACATATTTTTCAGATTGCATGAATTATGAACAGAGGGTTCATTTTGATTTATGCATCTACTATAGTATTTAAATCTATCTAGGAACAAAATTTTCCTGTGAACTTTATAAAGCAAGAACTATTTATTTACTATTTATTATTTAGGATTCTTGAAATAAATTGCATGCAACTGTATTAGTTTGATTCATTAAACTAATTTTTCTTTGGAGTCCCTAATGTAGAAAAATAGTTATCCAACTTTATATTAAAAAAGAATTAATTTGTGAGGTATCTATTTTTGAGCACTTATTTCTTTGACCAGGCCTTCCCATTATGATTGTTGCACTAATTATATATGGTTTAGTATTTCTTCTCTCACCTGTTCAAAGTAATATTATTTTATATTGATTTTATCATATTATAGTTGAATTATATTAGAAAAAGTTTCACAATCTATAATAATGGGAAGTGGCATGCAAATATATTAAACAAATATTGTACATCTAAACTTAAAAAAAGTTTTTTATATTAGTCTTAACATCTTTAAATGTCAGGATGTTTTGCTTATTGTTGCTTAGAACTGCAGAATCAGCAGTACTGCTGTATCCTGAAATAACTTTCATTCTGTGATATGCAGACTTAAAAAGTTTCAGGCATTTAAAAAAAAATGTTTTTAAGTTCTGTTTACTTAATGACTTAACTCTTGCTTAAATTTTTCTTTTTAACTAATTATTTTATCCATATTCTCAGGACTAGATTTAGCAACAGAGTCCAAATAAGACAAAATAATGGTAATTTATCTTAATCTGGGTATTATATATACATATATTGATGGAATGTAGCTTGTTTTGAATCTGCAGCTTTGATGTTATTCCGGGACAGGCATGGAAATAATTAGAAATGCTGTCAGCTTTGTGAGAGAATTGCATGCATTTCCCTGTCAGACGATCATCTCTGTGTTTAGTTTCAAAGTGTGACTATTAATTAAGGCATTTTTCTAAAAACATTGCCTTTCTAAAGTTTAAAAAATGGGTCAGCTGCTAATCAGGTGAGATCTGTGGCCTGCATTCTGAAGTGTGTGGGGTCTTCCTAGAATCTAGGCAGAGTACATAATATGATTTCTTGTAACCGCATGGTTTCATTTCACTGAATTTGTAATTTCATTACTGATTATATATAAGCTGTTCATTCACTGAAGGAAGCTTGCTATTTTAAGTTTTATCTTTCTAATGTGCTTCAAAATACACTCTAAATTCTGTATCAGTTCCAAAATACTATCTTCTAGTCTAGAGATCTTTTAGGAAAAATTAACCCAACAGAATGGTCTTAGTTCTTCTATAGATGTAATAGATGCATCAAAATAGCAAACTATATTCATGGTGTATAGAATACGTGTTTCAAAAATCATTCTGTTGTGTTTTCAGCCTGTGTTTTGCATATAGACTGTTTCTTTAAAATTGCTGTCTCCTCTATTTGCCCTATTAATTGTTGATATGTTGCCATCCATGAGACAAAAATTAGAGCTGTAATTAAATAATCATGTGATGTTCCTTAGTGCCAGTGAAAGCAAACTCATTTTTTCAGACCCTGATGGTCACTGATTATTCTATTACTACTGACTTGCTTTATTTATTCATTTTTGTAAACAGTCATGTATGTTAACTACTTGACTTCCTTTTAAAATTAAAGAATGTAAGAAAATTATATCAGTTAATTGACTAGTCATTCATAGAGACTTAAAGAAAACTTATATTTCTGCTTTTGGTTACCTGATTGCGAGAACTACATTGGTGGTGTGGTTTATGTGCCATTTAATTTACACTGATGTTTGGCTGAGTTGGTTGTTTATGTGGATTGCCAGGAGAATTACAAAAGGCATAGGGTATTAAAATTCAGAAATGATTAAAATTGAAATAAAAGGATGCTGTTTCTTTGCCAGTATTCTGGCAGTCATAATGACACACAGAGATTAGTTTCCACCTTCATTTTTCCTTCTTTCTCATTTCCTCGTTTATTGTTGACACATTTTCTCTTATGTTTTTTCCTTCTGATCTCTCCGTATCCTTCAGTTATTCCCACATTTTTATCTCTTTTTAATATAGTGAGCTTCTTTAACCTTATTATTATAATAACATCATAGCTTATCAATATTTTATCTCCAGATTTTTTGACACAGATTTCTTAAAACCTAGGTCACTTCTGTTAAATGAGGTGATGTTACTTTTTCTTAAGTATCTTCCTTTTTTTTTTTTGACAGTTTAACTTGTAATGTTAAAACACATGTGTTAACCTACTGCAGAAAAAAAGGAAACTTACCAGTCATGGAATAATCAGTTATGCATGAATTCAAATTTAACAGATGGATGCTGGGAGTTAAAAATTTCTCATTTGGCTTCTTGCTTTTTTTCCTGTTTGTACTACACCTGTCTCTTATGTACAGATAAACATCTAACATAGTTTACAGGGTTTTTAAAATATATAACTTAATATGTTTTCTTACAAAAAATAACTTATCTGTTCCTTACCTTATATATTTAAGAAATGTACATATTGCACGTTTTGTTAAATGTTACTTATGAAAATATAACTTTTACAATGTATGTTTAATTTCAAAGTTTAAATAATTTTTATCCAGTTTATTTATTCCAGTGGCACTATTTTAGTTTGTATATATTGAAGAAAACATGTGCTTATGTAATCTATATGCAATTTATTCAAAGAGAAACAGATACCAAAATGAAATAGACTGTTGTCTAAACTATCTTGTTCAAAAGAGAAATAATCTGCATTTTATCAGCTCATATAATATAGTGAAAGAGACATCCTAAAGGTTTCTCTAGGTAGTTATATAGCATATCACACTTTAGAGCAGAAAATTAATGTCTAGAGTGAAGATCTTTAAATATTCCATTTAATTGCATGATTTATTGTGAAACCTTTATGCATGTATATAACAAATATTGTAATTATTTTGGCATTCCCACCATGCATTTAAGGGTTACTGTGTTAAATTAAAACACAAGGGAGAAACCTTCAGATATTGCTAAACCAGAAACTGTCATAAATCCAGACAATGGTGAGGGAAACTTGAAATTTTAATTTGGCAGCATCTGTAGACTAGAAGTTCTCTGAAAAGTATGACATGTCATTCTAGTATTTCTTTAGCTTGAGCAGCCTTAGAAGGTTATCTATGCATCTGTCTGATGTTATAAAAAAGAAGAAAAAATTGTTTATCGAATTCTAAAACAATCAATTTTTGAAAATTTTATCTTGCTTTAAATATAGTCCAAAATACCATCGTATGCACATAAACTAAAATTCAGTAGGTTTTATTCCCTAGTAAAGATATTTTGTTCACTGCCTACGGACTATTTAGTTACTCTTACTCCTTTAATATGCCAGTCAAAATATCAACAAATACATGGTATTGTTAAACAATACTTGTGGTTCGTTTAGTAATTTGAAATCAGAGAAGGCCTATTTGTGGGAAAATAGGCTTTCTCTCAAGGCCTATCTGTGGGAAAATGTGCCTTACGTTCACGCTTCGGCACATAAAATGGGTATATGTTAGGAAAACTAGTGCTCATATGGAGTTTTGAAGCTCAGTATAATTGGGGCTTCAAAATTCCGTATGAACACTACATAATTTTTCAGATTTTGTAGTCCATACCTGGTACCCTGGAATAAGTTTAATGTACATTTTACATTGTAGTTATATGCCTTAAATATGTTGCAAAGTCTGAAAGGATTTTTATGGAAATAAGTGGTGGACATGCACAATGAGTGTTATTGAATAAAGTATTAATTGATCAGTCTTAAGAGAAAAGCTAAACTTTGAAGAAACTAAAATTATCCACCTTGGATATCCCATTTCTAATTACCTATCCAACTTAATTGCTATTCAGATCAGGTATTCTTCATCAGAATTAATTACTCCAAAACATTCTGCTATCATTATTAGCAGGCAATATTGTTAGAAGCAATATGTTGATGGAATAACAAATCATTAATTTATTTGATTATTGACCTAACAGTTTGATGCTTTAAAGCAAATAATCATTTTCCAACTGCTCTTGACAGATATAAAAGCTTTTTTAAAAAAAAAAATTCACGTGATCCATAAAAAAATCTTCAGGACACTTACTTACCATACATCTTACAGTCTGTATTTTAACTTGTGTTTGCATTGGGCTCTAGTATGGAGAATTTAAAATCCCCCTCTCTGGAATGGTTTGTAATAACTTAAAAATAGGATGGATATTTTATTTAAATAATAATAATTAAAAGGAGAATCTCTTTTTTTCCAGCTTTTTCTTATGTATACTGCAGTTGTACAGTTGCTGCACAAAACATAATATTACTGCAATCTATTAGATATTCTATTTCAAGTCAATATCAAAGAATCAGTTTTTAACTAATGTGTAAGTCTTTGTACTTGTACTCTCATTTACACACTGAATAAAAACTGATTTGTCCTGTTTAAGGATAAATTGTGCATAGTGTTACAATCTGGCTGTTCTGCTTCTTCAACATCCATTCTCTGTTTAATAAATCAAAAGTTTGTAGAAAACTGCACATTTAACAGACATGTGCTTATTAATATGCTAATATAGAAAATATAGTACAAGTACAGCAAAAGAACTCTCTTAGTTAAAAACTTGTACGTACATCGCACCAGTAGACATACTGTCCTGTTTTTAAAAAACTGCTTTAAATAAGATTTTTAAAAAACTGTAATAGGACAATCTATTCAATAAATAGTACATTATTAGGAATTATTGTGCTGTTTTTTTTAAAGAAAAAACAGCACAATAATTTTAAAGAAAAATACTGTTGTTCCCTCCAATAAGTAATATCACTTTAAATACCTAATTAAATACCCTAAGCCATAATGTGGTTTGTTTCCTTTGCTATTAGCACAATAAATAGACTCTTTTATTGTGTCTTAGCATTGTGTTTAAAGAAGGATTATTTGGCAAATAATATTTAATATTTTGGTATAAACCCAGCATTAAAAGTCTGAAGACAGATTAAATCAAGCAGGGAAAAAGCATGAATATGGTTTGCAGGCTGAATATGGTTTGCAGGAAGATTCTTCTCTTTTATCAATTCTGTCAATAAGCTGCACCAGGTTATTCTTTTTCTCTTAATAGCTTAATAGCTGATATGTATAAGAATTTTCCCCCAATCCCAAGAGTTTCAAATGTTTCCCACTAATATCAAAAATTATGCAAAGTGGCATTATCTAAAGGATTATTGTTGGAGAATGAACATTATGACATTTTAAGATGGCAGTGTAAGTTTTTGAAAAAAGTCATTGCTGGAGAGTATAAAGGACTAATCTTATTCATTCCAAAAGCAGTTTTCCATGCTGCCAATATATGATTACTACGGTGCGGTCTACATAAGGCTCTCGGAAACTGCAATTGGTATAAAATGTGGCAGCTTGAATATTTCATATATTTACTTCTTATTATATATATGTTAATCAATAAACAAGTAATATTCATAATGAATGTATTGTTAATTTGATTTTACAGACTACTATGTAAACTATAAAGAAAATATGTGTTTTGTCCTCAATCAATAGAAAAGGGAGAATTCAGCTATACATAATGACACCATCTAAATGGTTAGGGGACTCTGCAAATCTACAGAAATGAACATAATACATATCCTACTAATAGTAATAGAAGGCGCTGCACTGAGAAGATATATCCTCATGACACCATCTTTCTTTCATCCCTTATCCACTGGTGAGGCCGTTTTTATTTTAAAGTAGTATTTTTTCTCTTTTGTGGTCTTTGAGTGTAAATCAATAAAGGTTTCTCCTGACTCAAGACTTGATTTAGTTATTTAGGCTTCATCAGTCAATGCCTGATACTTGTCCAGTTCCTATTGGCCCTTGTAGTGCAGTGCTAGAGCTTGCTCTTCATGGCCATCTTGGTTTAGGTTACCGGAAAGATTGGGTGCCTGGCTTCCATAGAGACATCTGCTTATTTAAAGACTGATTGATGCTACTTATTTAAACATATCTAATATTCTGATGGAAGAGAATTTAACACCAGAATTAGATGCATCTTAATGAAAAGTCAATGCAATCTGGGAAAGAAAGCCTGATACTATTTTCTATTTTTAATTCTATCAATAAACCTGAGTCCCAATTGATAGGTTTGGAAGTAGAGTATGGTCCCAAGATGAAACAGGAGAGAGTTTTCTGTATACATTATGCAAGCTTCCGGCTTTGCCTCATGCAGTACCTGCGCTCAACTGATTTGTCAAACAGACTAGTTTTGGATATGGGTTTACTAACCTCCAAGAACACCAGTTCAGAAATAGCATGACTTGTTACTTGGGCAATTTGAGAGGAAGCCTCCCTTCCAGCACATTCCTAGGCCCACTGTGCTTTATTTTGAGAAATGATACTTAGTGATTTTTTTTGCCAGTTGGTAGCAACAGTTGGGAAGGGAAGGCAGCCATGTAAACCCACCAATTGTTACCTTTAAATTAGCAGATAGCACTAACTATAGAACATTAGTTACTGTTGTTCCTGCAATGAAATAGATCTTGTCCACTGGGGAAACACAAATTATTCAGACAATTTAAGGCATGGAAAATGTACTGTACATTAATGTGGCCTTGAGGAAGAACCCTGTATTCATCAAAAGGAATCTATTAGGTGGGAGAAAACACAAAATTTAAACATGGAATTGTTATGGATGAGAATATCAAAGTAGTTTAATATTGAGGTCATCCAGATGCAGTCCTGATGATCCTGATACAAATCCACAAGGTTATTTGAAAAAAAAAAATTGAGAGGACAACCAAAAAAGAAAATTGCGAAAAATGAGTGATTCTTTCCTTTAAATTCACAAACCAATTGAATAGGTAGGCTGCAACCTTACCTCCATGTATTTAACAGTAAAACCTTATACATTCTGTGGGACATGCTCCTAAACATGTAATAAACTTTTATAATTAAACAATTAAGGGCATACCTGAGTGCTAAAATATAAGTTGAGCATCCTTTATATTTATTTTCAAAATAGAGCAAATTATTACAAACGAAGTTGTTAAAGTTAACCATAAGAAAGTATCAAATATATTGGGTATATCAAAATTAAATCACTATAAGTGAAACTAGAAAGCATTTCAGAGAATGAAAAAACAAAGAGATTCATAGAAATAAAATAGAGTTAATTCACATTATTAAAGAAACTATAAAAGGCTGTACCACTTCTTTTAAGAAAATAGAACAAAACCAAAAAATAAAAAATAAACAAAAAATAACAGGATAAGGAAAAAGAGGGGACAATACGGGGAAAAAATAACATTATTTTTGAAAAATCATGAATCTTTTCCAAAATGGCTGGATAGCATCTTCCAAGGCAAAAATGAAACATTTTGGGGAACAATGGTGTTCAGTACTATCGTTAAGAAACTTACTGTTTCACAAAATGTTTTTATTTATATAAATTAATAAATATGAGATTTAAAAAAATTAAAACAATATGAAATGGACATTCTTTTAGTTCATATTTTTCAATCCATATAATATATTCTGATAATCTTTTCACAAGATTGATTATGAATATAAGAGCATGTGCTTTTGTTTATTATTTAAAAAATATTAACATAGTGAGGAATAAATATAATTTTCCAACAAGAATTGGAATGTTTATGCAAAGTAGGCTATTCCTTTGCTTCCCAAATTATAAATGATCTTCCCAAAATTATTTCTTCTTTCCCTGTTAGCCCAAGTTCAAAGACAACATAGTAAAATCCGATCCATCTTTTATTTGCTTCCATCTAATGGGCAGAATTTTACCAAACTAAAGCTATAACTATCTACCTAGTAGATATATTTTAAGAGATTTTAGGGTGTGGTTACTCTGAATTTCTCCCCCGGTCCTGTTCAGTTTATGATTGTGTAGTGCCTTAATCTGGGCATCTCTCTGGGAAAGCTCTGTATTGCCTCATTTTTCCCCATTGCTCCTGCAGATTTACATTCCATCACACTCCCCAATTACTAACTCAAATATATACCCTATGTATTATCTAGTGTAAAAGATAACATTTAATATGTAATTATCTTTCATGAGTAAATACTATGTTCTGTAAGAGTATGTTAAACAAAAAAACACTATAAATTGGCAATATGCAAGACATTAGTTGCTTATTAATTGTTTTTCACTGATGGGTTTTTCATTGCTAACAACCAGGAAATCCGCAAGCCGAAGACTAGAATAGGAAGTTGTAGAATATGCTAGAAGGCAGTAGCAACCTGTCTTTAGATTATGCCAAGACTATTATACTGTTGTATCTATGTAATTTACTTAGTCAAGATCAATATGACCTGCCTATAAATATCTCCTTATGCTATATTTATAATTATTTGTATTGATACATTGTATGTTATAGATATTTTCAAATATGGTAAACTCAAATAAAATGGAGTTTTATTAATGGTAAATATGATGGGTACTATTCTGAATGGATAATACTATCATATTGCCAAACTGCATTCTTGCATGAATGGAAAACTGTAAGTATCAGGGCTATGTGTAATTCCCCTCCCTTCTCTTTTTAGCCTTCAAATTTAAAATTTTGGTCTCATTATTTGGCCTGTTGTGTCCCTGCCCCATACGTTAATGCCCAGCCAGGATAGCAAAAGCCATGTCCTCAAAAAGTATGGTCCTGGACATCAAAAGTTGCCATTCCATGAATTAGATATACCTAATTCAATATATTCAGTAAACTGAATTTAGATTAAGTGCACATGCAGTGAAATTGATAGAGGAGATGCCTGTCACTCCTTTTATACAACAGAAAACATTACACATAGCATCAAGAAAAATATTTTTTTGCTTTTCAAGCCAAAATCAATTAGGATTTGAAATATGATAATAAAAATTGCCATGAAAAAAACTGGTACTGGAAATGCTGTCGTAGACTAATAAAAATGTGCAAAAGGTCAATACAATTCAAACACACATAACTTTTGATTGCTTTGTGCTAGTGTTGGCTGTTTCCTATTATATACAACCTTGCATTTTGGTCTTGCCTATAACTAAAAATAATTAAAGAAACAAAAAATTACAGGAAAAATGAAAGAATTATTTGCTTTGTACCTTCCAACTAAAGTTCAAACTGAACTTTTTTTTTTCTATGAAATCAAAACCTAATTTTTGTGCCTGATATTGGATGCAAATACAAGGAACAGGGAGATGAAGGTCCAGTCTCCTATATACACACTTAAAGGGACACATGCATACAAAGAACCACAGTAACCACATTCCAATCGTCAGCTAAATTTAATTCCTGCCATCATCATAAACCAGATCAGATTGTGTCTGGATCCAGATTGTACTCTGAAATCAACTAATTAATCAGCAATGAATTGCTGCTACTTTATACACATTTAGAGGCTTTAGACAAAGTGGAATACATGTTTCAGAAAAATAAACATTTAAGTTCATAACGCTTCATTTCAACTGATTTTAACACTATTAAAATCTAATTGATTATAATATTAGTATTTTTGATTTGCAGAACTTTCTTCAGAAATCTCTATTTCATGCTTTTGAAATATAGTATGACCAGTTAAGGATCAGGTTTTAATTGCAGCTGATTATTAGAATACTCAATCAGTTTAAAGCTTATGTTATTCCAAAATATGTTGTTATATATTCTTTACAAAACTATTTATTTTAACATCATTATACATTTTCACATGTCTGACTCCTATTGTTCCCATATGAGCCAGTAAATTTCATTCCACATTTTAAATAATTTCAAAAAAGCTATCCATAATAATGAAACAAATGCATTTTTGAGACAGAAAGAATGACTGAATTTAATTAGACCTTTTTCAGGTATCTTTCAATTTGAGTTCATTAATAATCATTCTAATTTTGTTTTCCTTCTTCTTAGTCACTTTAACTGTTCCCAGGGCAGATATTTAGCTATTCATATAATAACAGTATAAATTTGTATTTTAATAATATAGATATCTTTATCCTTAATACTGTAAGTAGAGTTCTGTACTGTTATTTGAACTTTTTTTTAAAAAATTAAAAACTACCAAGTAGGCCCCCTTTGAGAGAAGAAAATTGATAATTGCCTGTCAATGCTTCCAGGTTTTGCATATTCTTTGTGAGTGTTTGTGGACACGCACACACACGCATGTGTGGAGTTTTATCCAGTATGGGCCAGAGAGTATTTATGTTATAAACTTGGATTTAAAATTAATTTAAATGGATTGTTCTAACTAGTATGCAGATTACACTATTAAAGAATTTAAACTAAATTGAAACCCTTTGGATATGTTAATATTACCACTCACAAAATTTATATCAGCCTGGCCATTGGTCCTAACACACCTGTTACAGCTTCAATTATTCATATAGCTGCTTATTTTTAAAAAGTCTTTGAAGTCTATTTTCAACTTTGGGGATTTTTATGAACTAGATGGTGTATGGCTCACACAACTGATAACAGCAAAAATGAAATTTAATTGCATGGCTTATAAACCCTTATAACCTTTAGTCAAGCTGCTTTACTTAGTTTATCTTAAGCAGTTGTCTTAAAGTGAATAAGTTGTAGTCTTGTACTGGATTCATTTGGAATATTGACTCTGATTTCCAGGGGAGTCATCTGAATTTTAATAAGTGCACATTCATGAGATTTTTAGATAGATTTACATATATGTTGATAGCTGAACTGCCTTGATAGAAAAGAATTTTATTTCAAATAACACATAGTATGGAATCTTAGTGTTTGATGGCTATTTCACACATGCCAGTTACAGTATTTCAAGTTAAAGGCACTGATTATGAAGATATGTATGAGAAATGTGCTGCATTAATTTTATGTGTCTATATTTGTGTCTGCAGACAGGCTGAATATTAACTTCTATATTCTGATCTTTCAAATAACTGCTGTGTTTCAAGCATCATACTCTTTATTTCTAATATAGTAATATATTCTGTGCGTTCCTGACTGCTATAAATATTTTATGTATTTCACCCCATTACCATTTTCTGCACAGTCTATGGTGTTTATATCTACTTTGGTAGATGCCAGCCTATGTAACTGTGTTCCTTCAATGCTTTGATTTGATATTGTACAAAGATGCATGTATTTAATAATTTTTTTAAAAACATTTGCTAATTTATACCTTTTTTGGTTTGAAATTTTCAGCAGTTTTTTTCATTTTCTTTAAGAAAAATGTACCTCCTAGTTGCCAGTTTAAGAAAACACCTTGTTCATGTGACAGCCCATTTACTTTTTAAAAAAATACTTGCATTTGAAAAGCAGAATAGTAATTTCTGCTAGTTATGTATGTATACATACATACATACATACATACATACATACATACATACTCAGAATCTAATTAACTGACTGCATCTAAGATTTTAATTCATGTTGCCTTGCTTAACTAGCTTCTGGACACTAGCCAGTATATTTTCTATCAGATTAGTAAAAAAGTTTCTATTGTATTAGTTTGCATGGACTTGTTTTTTCCTTTCTACCAACATGGCTTGCTTCTCACCTGATAGAGCATATTCACTGTATGCTATACCATTAATTTTGATAATTATTAGAGTTGCAAATGAATTGGCAACTGCAGTATTTGCTGTCCCATAGTGTGATTGGTGTCTTTCCAATATAGAGTACTGTAGCAGACTAACATCTTTTCTAACTTTCAATGTGCTAAAATTATTGATATACATTATACAGATGTTTTTCCATCTTGAGTAATCCCAGTATGTAGGTTTCAACTCTCAAATTTCTTAAACAGCATGGTCATTGCTGAAAATGCCAGAAAATGAAGTTGACATAAAAACTTAATGTGGGTAACACATGGGATCCTATCAACAAACTATACCACAAAAATTGGCACAATTTAAGTTGTAGATAATGGTTGTATAATTTACTACTGCTAAACTTTGTTCTCTAAGATTTCTTTTTACTCTGTCCTCTTCTAATTTACTTATTCTTTTTCTGCACTTTGCATAACTCTGCATATCCTGAAAATAGTGTGATGGGAACATATGTAAGTACGTATGACAAAAAGACTTACAATAGCTGTAAAATATTTTTTTTAAAAAAATCAAATCAAAACAAAAAATGGAATGAACTGATGTCATGGCATACTTTTTACAATCTTCTAAAGTAAGATTTTTTTTAAAATGTAGCTTTTGGCTGCAGAAATATTGCTTCAGCCTGATCTATACCTAATAAGCATATAATTGTGTTTGTTATTTTATATCCTATAAAAAAAAACCATGCAATATAAAATACTTTAGATCATTCAGGATGGTTATGGTTGTCCCATTTCCACATCATCTTTGCATTACTATAATTATTCATTCTCAGTTATTCTCTTTAACGATGATACACTTTGGTGCAGCACTGCAAAGAATTGGCACAAGTCCTACAATACCATTCTCTTGAGCAATTTTACATTTATTTTTCACTGTAACTCCTCCCTACTTAAAAAAAGTGCAGGCATATAGTTTGCCAATTTGACATTTTTGTCTATGTGAACAAAACAAGTCTGCAACAAACCTGTGTTAGAGATCTGTACATCTGTGTTATGTAAATCTCCTGCCCAATTTTTCTGTAAGGTAATAAGATTTCAAAGAAACAACCCAGGAATTAAAACCTATTGTAATTATTTTGACTGACATTTAAATGATTATACTATACATTAATCCATTTTTATTAATGAGTTCCTTGCATATATAACATGCAAGACACTTCATTAGTGTTATCATTGGAAAATTATTAATCAAGCTGAGCCATAGGTTATTGGAGCAAGTTACCAGTACTGAATTGGCTTTATTCAGGATTAATATTATCTAATAATGGCTTCTATGAATACACAACCTTAGTTAAGAAAACCATGGAGTATAACTTTTGTATGTATAATACTATTTTGTAAGAACTAATCAATGAAACCCATTTCAGTCTTAAAACTGGTAGCATTTCCATTTGTCTATTCAGGCGTTAGGTCCAAACTTGGGTACAGGGGCAAATGAAATGGCTAATGGTGCTGCTGGTGTGTATATGTATTATTACTTCAAGCTGCGACAATTAAAGCATTCCCCCCTTCCTTCTCCTCAATAGAGTATAGCGCGCTCCGTCCCGTTTCTCCCTAGCTAAGAAACCTTGAATGCCAGCCATATGCTCCTGTGCATTATGCGCACCTGCTCCATTCCCCCCCATCTCCGTAGATCTTCCTGCCTGGGCAGATGCCCACTTCTTTCTAGTCCCACTTTGTTTCTAAGTTTTTTAGGTGCGCTACTCTCGGGAGTGCCAAGGGAGTTCCGTTCGCCTTTGGCAATTAGTGAGAGTTACCCCTATCCCGTTGGTATCAATAGTTGAGGTCCCGCTGGTGCTGAAGAAGGAGCTATGTATGTATGTATGTGGCTGCTTGGGGTTTAGAGAGACTTTACGCTTGCTTTTCTTTGCCCGTCCCTCGCTTCTCCCCTTTGCCGCCCTCTCAACCCCTGAGCGCCCTCTCTCGCTAGCTTTATCAGGAAGTCGCTACTGCTGCTTCTGTTTTGGCCCGTACCCGGCGGCAGACCGCTCTGCATACGGTTCGCGATTGCCCAGTGCCCCTGCCAGCGGCATCTCTCGTTCGCCCGCATTGCTCCCTGTTATTCCGGGTATTGTGTGTAATAAATGCACAGCCGCCTCACACTAATCAAGCTGATTACAAATTCTTGCGCGCCCTGTGCCGGAAATCGCACCCCCCTCGGCTCTCTTTACCCCTCCCTTCGCCTGCCCCCACCTCCGGCTTTCTGGTTTTAACCCCCTCCCCCTTCTGCCTTAACCCTCCAGCCCCCTTTTTAATCCAATTCCCATTTCCACCCCTTTTAGATGCCCTTTCTTCCATCCTCTCAAGCCCCCCCCCCAACCCCCGCGCATCGATTTACGCCGTCACCACCACCTCCTGCTTGTCTGTCTCCCCCTCCCAGGACGGCGCGTCGGATGATCCGGGGCCGCCGGGGAAGAGCTCCAGGCAGCAGGAGGGAGGCTGTGTCCTCCTACTGTCTTAAACTGTATCTCTCTTAAAAAAAAAAAACAAGAAAAAAAAAAACAAGCCGGTAGCCCTCCGTGTTATTTTGTATTAAAATGAGGAGGAGGAGGAAGAAGAAGCAGCAGCAGAAACAGCAGAAGCGGCAGCAGAAAGCAATAGCGGAGAGGAAAAGAGGAAGGAGCAGGAGCAAGGGACGGCGGCGGCAGGAGCAGGAGGAGGAGTGATGAGTCAACTAATAATTTAATGGGGACAGAGCAAGCAAGAGGGAGAGAGGGCGAGAGCGAGCAAGCCAAGCTGCGTCCCGGGGACACACACAAACACACACGCAGACATACATACACGCAGACACACAGCCCTGTAACATCCAGCAACAACCACCAAACCGGCCTAAATAACAGTTATAGCCAGCCGACAGACAACAAGAATTTGAAATCTCACAGGATTAATTTATTACTGTTTTTTTGGTAACCTGATTTCCCTTTTTCTCACTCCCATCTCTTATCCCTAACCTTGATGTTGTTTAACTCTTCCTAAGTATATTATTTTTAATTTTCTCAAATGAAGGATCTTGCTTTTGTTTTACTTTTGGTGCTGATTGTATTTCTTTCCGTTCCTCCAAACCCCCCCCCCCCCACCTCCGGTCCGTCCGTCTCTCCGGGTAAATGAGAAAGAAGAGCTGCTATGCATTACAAAATAATAATAAACAACAAGCGCGATAGTGAAACTAAGTGTTTATATCTTTAGTTTCTACTTTTACTGTAGCTTTTAGTATTTTTATTTTTTTCTTTTCCGTGAAGCTTTGTGCAGAAAGTTTTCGGTTTTTTTTTTTTTTTTTTTTTTGTGGAAGGAGGCATGCCTCCAGTTGTATTTTCTATTTCTTTTTATTGTTATCTCTGTTATAGTTTATTAGAAAAATAATTATAAATAGAAAACTCACTAGCTTTTCTGCTTTCTAAAGAGTCAAATAGAAAAGCTATCTCACCCCCATCTCTTTCTCTTACTTCGTTTTTCCTCTTTTCAGATTTAGGCAGGTCATACCTAATCTCAGCTTCCCTCTTTTTTTTAAAAAAAATGTTTTGATTCAGTATTGTCAGCATTATGTTTGTTTAAATATAATTATTATGTATTTATAATGATTATTTCCTTTTCTCAATCCGTGTTATTGCAGTCACCACATGTTTCTGTAAATTTATTAGTACTTTTTTCTCTCTCTCTGGGTTTCTTTTATTGTGTCCCCTCCAATAGCTGCTACATTTGGCTTATATTTTTTCCTTTTACCATTTTAAGAAAAATAGAATTTTGAAAGGAAGTATCCTTCAGGGTTTTTTGTGTTTTGTTTTTTACAAAAAAGGATTTAGAAATCATCTTCAAGACATCGTTCTGCAAAGGAAATCTCCTTTGTTTCCATTATTTATATGCTGTCAAGTTTTGAAGTGGTGAGTTTCAGGTCTTTTTATGAAATTTCACTCAAACTGCAGTCTTCCTGTTTCTAGATAGTGTTTTGCTTCTTTGTCTCTTTAAAAGGTCACAGTGAAAGCTTGGCCTGGATTATCACAGCCATATGGAATGGATAAGATCAGAGCCTCTCTTAAATGTGATTAAGGGGTTTTATTAGAGAAAGGAGGAGGAGATAAAGAGAAAGGGGAGGGAGCTAAGTCTCAAAGTATTGAAGATACAGTAGTCACTTCTACTTACAGAACCACATGCAAACAACTGAAACCCACTCACAAAATATTTAAAATGTCATCCTCCATCAACAGTATACACATGCAGTAGTACATTTTTTTCTAAAAACTATAGCATAGAACAAATGCTTGAATAGGAAACCAGCAGAAACTCTTCTCCCTGTCATATCCAAAGATAATAATTAACTCTTCATGACAAATCATGTTGAGTATATCTCATTGGTATTTCAGATGGAGGGAAGCTTTGTTGCACTTTAGCCTTGAATGTAAAAGTTTAAATTGGTAAATTATGTGGAGTTTTTTTGCACCTTTTGCATACATTTCTTTTGCATTATATTCTTTTTGCAAGATGGTTAAGCTGAACAGTGTAGATACAGTGGATATGACTAATTCAATATTTTTAGTCACTATACTGTATGTAAAATTGATTGCTAGCATGGTATCTTTATTCACTGGTTATGACTGGAAATGTATATGTGTTAACTAATGAAACAAAAATTTGGTGTTTGTTAAAGAGTGGTAGTAATTTCCCAGTTCAAAATATTTTGATCCTTCAACTAATTTCAAATTAAGGAAGGAAAAGCTTGGGTGTTAGACATGTTTTGATGAACTACTACCAAGGACCCAGTAGATGTTGGTAATTTAGATATGCAGTTTTGAGTTAAATAGCAGTTAATGTAATGAAAAAGAATAATCTTGATTAAAAAAGTGATTAAAGTAGGCATATTTATTGTTAATGAGACTCATAACCAAAAACAGATGGGACCACAATCAATGGTAAACCTTTGGTTCGCAGCATGTCATCCCAGAGTGCAAGGATAAATAACCATTATAGTCTAAACTTTATATTTATTCAATTGGCAGTTTTAAGGATACAACTAACCCTTAAGATTAACAGTACTTTTTTTATAATGAAAAACAAAGCAGATATGATTAAGTAAGGAACAAATTTGCAGTGAGAATATATAGCATTATCACTAAAATGAAAATCTTGTTAGAACTGAAAAAAGGGAGATATTTTTACTGTAGATTAAAACATTATTTGTAAATGGTTTAATGTTTTACTTCGAAGAAACATCAATCTTCCCATTCACAGTGATACTTAATTTTCTAAGTACTGCTTCATAAATAACTGGTCACTTGTTCCTAGTGTTCATACTACATATATAATAGAGCAGGTACTGTGATTTAATCTTTAAAAAGGTAGCAGACCCTCTATTGTAAAGCAAATATCTGTTCACAATAACATATAAATAAATGTATTAATATTATTTTAAAATTAAAAGTACTTTTGTGTTTTTGTATTACAGTGGTTAGTAGTTACTGTGTAGGTGCTGTATTACAAAAACAATCATAGCAAAAAAAATTAAAGTCTTTGAAAGCAATATTGAATGATAATAGTTAGGCTAACAGCTTTTGTTTAGTTTGATAATACAAAGTTATCAATATTCAAAAATTCATCAAATGGTGAAATAGGTTTGAAAGATTTTCAACTTGATACCCAAAAAAGTTAGAAGGGCTAGGAGACTTCCACATGGGGTATTTATATAGTAACGTAAGCGACCTAGAATTTTACATGTTGCTATAGGAAAATAAGTGTTTAATCTTAACTGATACTGAATTGCCTTTAATGATAGAATTCTTTTTATAAATTCTAAGTTAATATATGAGACTTTTTTAAAAAAAAAGATGCACATAAAGGAAACTTCATATTCCTAGTTTAATCTATTAAATGCCTAGCTAAATTTCTAATCCCTTTATTTCCTGAGGTTAAACAATCCAAGATTTCTACTTATTAAAGTAAAATATTTTACTAATTTGAGGAAATCATACTAAGTGCATAATCTTAGTTTATAATCTAAGTTATAAGTTATAAATAAGAAATAGCAATAGCTATATTACTCTGAATGCTATTAAATGTATATGCAGTTCTCACTAATGATATATGTAAGATATAAATTCCATATATACAGGTATATAATGAGCTTTATTATATATGAGTAGGAAAATATATATGCATATTGAAATGTTCTTATAGGTTTCATAGTTAAACAACTTCCCAGAAATATATTTTTATTTAAAACCCAGTTAATATTATGTGAACATGCTATACGGATGTATTATGTACATGTGCAAAGCTGCCTACATAAAATTACGCACGCGTATACAACACTTTTTTTTTTTCAAATCATGGCAGGTGATCTTTAGAGGCGGGACTGAGTATGGATCATTTGAACGAGACAACTCAGGGGAAAGAACATTCAGAAATGTCTAACAATGTAAGCGATCCGAAGGGTCCACCAGCCAAAATTGCCCGCTTGGAACAGAATGGGAGCCCATTAGGAAGAGGAAGACTTGGAAGTACAGGAACTAAAATGCAAGGAGTGCCTTTAAAACACTCTGGACACCTGATGAAAACACAAATTAGAAAAGGTAACACTAATAATCTGAAACATTAATTTTTAAATTATATATATATTGTCTTAGAAAAAACTTACTTTCAAATTTGTGTATAATTTGTATTTCACAATGGCATTTTTATTCAACAAATATCGCATTCTTAAATCTGATAGAAATGGTACTTGGAAGACTGAGTTCAGTCTTCAGTTTATACTTGGGTGGAGCATTTTGTTTTACAGGGTGGAGTCTTTTTAATAGGAAAAAAATGTCATACTTTGAGATTATTTTTCACAGTGAAAACAAATAACGCTATTAATCAAGGTCAGTCTTCCTATAAATTCATTTTGTAGAATCTGTGTATATTGTCAAAATACAGTACTGTATAACATATGAATAAAGACAGAGGTTCTTGAAAAAGCCAGATTTATACTTCTATCTGCTCTTGACAAAAATCCAAAATTGGAAGATCAACATTTCTGAAGCATTTGCTAGTTGGCTTCAAGAAAGTAATGTAAAGCTTGTTTGGTGTTCTGTGGAAAACTCCTTTATGATGACAATTTTTTCGCACTTTATTTCCTTAAGTACAATTCATTACTGAGCAATGAACAACTTGGGTGTCATATTGTTCAGTGACTGGTTTGCTGTAATTAGACATTCTCACACAAGAAAAAAGCGCTTTTAGAGCCAGTGACTGATGCAGTACGTGTGTGTCCATGGTTGTTGTTTGTATTTCGGTTCTGTTGAAGTAAAATTAATAGTATACATGATCTTTTTGGATCATAAACAGCACTCATGATAATTTAATCAAACTAGAACATATAATTTCAAATTCATTCAATGCTTCTTTCCTCAGTATTATTGTTGCATGTTTCTAAGTCAGATTTCTTGAAATTGCTACACTAAGACAATTAAAAACACCAAGTTACAGTGGCTTCCATATCGATGCATAACATTTATCATACAATCATTTACTTTTTCCTCGGATTGGCGAAAACAAAGAATATATTGATCTTAGAATGAACAGACACAGCAGTCCGTATTGTTTAGATCTGTATCTATTAAAAATGGAAAACAGCACTTCAGCAAATTCTTTGGCCTCTGCTCATGATTACCCTATTTATTGATTGTTTGCCAAGAATGTATGCATCTTAAGAAAGCCAAGGGTAAGGCATTAAAAATATAATTTATTGCTGCTTTTTAAACAGAGTGCATTAATATTGTACTTCGAAGCACGGGGGCTATGTAAAAAGGACTTTCTGACGCCTGTAAACATATAAGTTCCATAAATTCCTAAATAGGAGATTTCAGCTGTGTCTGGTATTATGTGATATTTGCACAGCAAACTTTAATGCCAGGACAGTTTTAGACAGGGATTCAACAGACTTCTCTGCTCCTTATGGCAGACACTCTGTTTATATAGACTCATAAACCTTCAGCAAATCCTCTGACATTGCTTTCAGGTTTAAATCATACTATATTTTTAGCATTGAACACTGACCAGTAGTTTCCCCTTTAATACTAGAAGGTTATAAAGTTTCTGCACTGTCTTGCTAAGTACTTGAGTGATCAGCAACTTGGCAAGCTATACTAATCAAGGAAGTTTTGCCATCATAGCATCATATAGAAATACAGCATACTTATCCTAATGGGGGAAGATTCTAATTTTTAGTTGAGACATATTTCCCACACCCTGCTTTTTTTTAGTTTTAGTAATGCATTTTTCTCTTGTTTTGAAGTCAGTATAAGAAAAAGATAAGGTAAACAGATATATTATTGTATTTCTGAAATATGAAGTATAAAGAGAATTAGTGAATATTCTGCAGTTAGGCCTCTAATCTGATAATTTTAAATTCCTAGCCTCATTGCTGTGTTCTGATTTTAGTAGATGAGAGTTTATCAAAGTTCTAAAAAGAAATGAAGGAATAAGTTACCAATTTATATTGTGATATTTGTCTGGAGATTTTTTTTCTGACCATGTATGAGATATAAAATATTGGCAAGCATTTAGAATTGTGTTCCATGCTGAGTTTGTTTAACAAACTAGTGAATTTGAGCTTGTTTTGCAAGCAATTACAGAGAAGTTGGTTTGCAAAATGTAGAAAGAATAATATCTCATTACGTAGAATCATACAATTTTGTGTCAATAGTTCCTTGAAATCAATATTAAAATATTCTGGAAATATAGATAAGAGCAGAGCACTTTATTAAAAAAATAAAGAATATCCATGTAAGTTATATCATATCTATTTAAAAATAAGACCTGTTGAATCCAATATAATTCATAGGTCTAAAGCGTGGTGTGTGTGCGCATGTAATTTTGGACTACAGTAAATTTACAGTAATTAGCTTTCCAAAACATCTTCTATATTCAGTTTTCTCTTTATTCCAAACCATACAGTTAGCTAAGATTAGATTGATTTTTTTAAAACTATTTTTAAATATAAAAATTTGAAGAAAAATGAGATTAAGGTGATATTTTATGAGTACTCCTAATGCAGTAATTTTCTATATTAGTTTGTACTGCCAACAATTTTTATTGTAAATAGAATTATGTAAATTGCATTGCAGTGGCTTGTTCTGAAGTTTTCTGAAATTGTACGTTTAAGTAGTAGTACTTAAGTAGTACTTTTCATAAGTAATAATACCAGTTATGGAAAATCAGGATTATATCTCTGCAAGCAATCTTATTCTTTATATAATTCAGTATTGAATTCCTCAACAGATCAAGACCTTTTGCACTTTTGCACTCTTTATTAAATATGTTCGTGTTGTTTCTCATACCTTACAAAAACAAGAGTTGGCATTTGTTCAGCTCTGTAATAATTCTTTAGTAGTCCACTCAGAAAGTATATGTAAGTACTGTGCAAATGTTATTTCTGAACATTGTTATCTTATAGGAACCATGCTTCCAGTTTTCTGTGTTGTGGAACATTATGAAAATTCCATTGAGTATGATTGCAAGGAAGAACATGCAGAATTTGTTTTAGTAAGGAAGGACATGTTATTCAACCAGCTAATTGAAATGGCATTATTATCACTTGGATATTCTCATAGCTCTGCTGCCCAAGCAAAAGGTAAATGTCATGATAAATTACAAAATAATTTGTATTTATTAATGGGGACAGTGAAGCACAATTTTCCTTGATTTCAGAAATGTTAAGAATGCAAATCTAGTTGCTGTATATGTAACAGTAAAACATCCTTCAACTTTTGCTTAGTTCCATTTTTATAGCTATTTTATTCATAGGAAATGTTGAGGTATGATAGCATTTTTCAAATAGTTTCAGTGAAAGAGGCAACATTAACAATATATAAATATAAAGCATTTTTCAATAGATGAGCAGTTAAAAATTAACTTTATTCTAGCACTAAGCCTCTGTTTTTTATTGTGAAATTTGCACATCTTTAGTGTGCAAAAGAGTAAGAAGGTGTAGGGTATTGTTTATGGTTTCTATAGATTTCTGTATCTGTTTATCAATTCTTGCTGCAAAAGAAGAAAAAATTAGAGAGACGGTGAATTGATTTTAAATTTCATTAAAAGATGGAAGTTATTTACAAGTAATTTTACAAACATATATTCTTTTATCTAATTTCTTAACATTGTTGACATAGTTTTCCTGGAATCGTTCTGTTTGATGCAGGATTGATCCAGGTTGGGAAATGGAACCCAGTTCCTCTATCCTATGTGACAGATGCTCCTGATGCCACTGTAGCTGACATGCTGCAGGATGTTTATCACGTAGTCACACTGAAAATCCAATTGCACAGGTATGTCACATACAGCAGAAATCTGAGTAAGAATCAGAATCTGATATATTGTGACTACTCCAAATCTGCTTAACTCAGCATAAAATCTGTAAATACTACCTACATTCTTTTGTTACTGCAGTGTGGGGGTAATAAACCAGCCCACAATATGGTAAGAAATTTTATATTTAGATAGTTCTGTTTCATAGCTTTTTTTTCCTGGGATCTCATTATATACTTATAGCATTTTAGTCAATTAAATGATGCATTGCAAGAAGGCATTTTACATAAAGTTTACTTAAGAGAAAAATATTTTTGCATATCATGAACAGCACCATCTGTGTGCATTTTGAAAAAAGAATGACTTGTTCACTCTTATTGTTGCAGTCAAGGCTTTAAAATTTCGCTGTAAGTAAAAGAGGGGGGAAGCTAATATATTAATTCTTTTCATGATCAGTCGTGAAAAGGCATTACACCTTAAATTGTTTTACCAAGCGCATCAGAGCAGGAAGGTAGAAGTAACATGGAAAAATAGTCGCCACATGCAGCTGATGTATAATTCATGCATCAATACAGCAGATGTGTTGTATAAAGTAATTAACTAATCGGAACAATCAGGAGACTGAGAGCAATCTCCAGATGCATCTGCTTGATGCACAGAATGAAATCTGTCTGTCTTAAAGGAATGTTCTGCAGCAGAATGCAATCCTGTAATAATCCTTTTTCTAATCAATGTCTCAAATAGTTGCCCTAAACTAGAAGACTTGCCTCCTGAACAATGGTCTCACACAACAGTAAGAAATGCTCTGAAGGATTTACTGAAGGATATGAACCAGAGTTCATTGGCCAAGGAGTGTCCCCTTTCACAGGTACTTAGCATAACATTCAGTAAATAGGCAGTGTTGAACTGAGATTTCTGCATACAGTTGCCACTAGAATTTTTGAAAAAAAATAAGAATTCATATTTTTACATTGATGTACTATATTTTAAGCATCAATCAACCATTTAAGGTAGTGTAGTCTGTGAAAAAGTTGAATATTCATTCAATTTTAATATCAAAACTGCTTTGAAATTTTTTATCAGAAGAACATGTATATTATAATAGTTAATGGAGATCATAAAACCATTCCCAGGTTTAGTTTTTATGGTACATAAAAAGTAGGTTAATTTTGAAATGTTATAAAAGTAAAGAGTTACTATAAAGAAATTTAATTTAACAAATCTAGCTATATAATATTAAATATACAACTTTTGCATAATGGATGAAAATGATTCAAGTACATTGCTTAAAAAACTTCTGAATTCATTCCCACTGTTGAGATTTATACGAGAAATGTGCAAATTAAAATGCACTTGTATTAGATTTTAAGATAGAAAAAACATGCAATAAATTATAATTTCAATTTAATTACAGTATTATTCTATGTGGATAAATATTTTCAATCAAAAATTATTTTGGTGTATTTTTAGATTCAGTGTTCCCCCCTACTTAATTTTTGTTGAAGGAAATGTAATCTTGATCATTATCAGGATGTACAATATAGTCCCTTCATTAATTCATTCTGATTTCCATAACCGTAAACAACTGTCCAAAAGTAACTTCTGTAGTTTCTATACCAGTCCATTTGATTTCTTGTTCAATTGACCAGTTGTCAGTATAATCAATCTTTCCTAGGTTTTTTTTTAAAAGATATACCATGCAGATAAAAAATTTCAAATGGTTATACCATCATGAATCACACCACAAAGTTGTTAGATTAAGTTTCAGAGCAATATGAATTCCCGTACTAACTCTGCAAGTGGTAGTGTCTTTCACAATAAAAAGAAAAACTATTTTGACTTTAAAGATAGAAAAGCACAATTAGTTTATATGCTAAACCAAACTTACTGATCCGGAAATATTCTCATATGAAAAAGCATGTGTGCGATATTAGTTTAAAATGAACAAAAGAATTAATATATTTTATTTCAGTAAACCCTTTTACAAATCTGTAAAATAAGACAATGTTTTTATTCTTATGTTGTAGCTTGAGACTCAGGGACACCTAATTCATTTTGGAGACAGATTTGCACTTGGAACTTCCTGATTTACAGCTTGATCTTTTTCTCTTGATTCTGACACTATTGATTGTTCAGCTTCTAGAAAGTAGTTTAATTACGTTTGAATAATTACTTAATTTTTATGTTTAACATATCAACTTTAAATGCACATTTCTTAATAAATGTTATTGAAATAAATGGATGTTTTATCCAAACAAATGTTAAATCTTCAGGAATCAAGATGTAGGATATATTCCTTGTTTTCTTCGGAATGTTTATGTAGATAGAATATTTGTATTTAGAAAACTCATACGCCTACTAGAGACTTTGACCTGAGTTTATTTGTGGTTATTATGTAAGAATCAATCACTATTACTTTTAGGAGATAGAAACAAAAATGATGCTTGCAATTTTTATTGTACAAGAACATTCATTTAGGGCCATGGAATTATATTCTTTAAATTTGATAAGGTCTTACCCAGTTCCAGTAAATGGAAATATCCCGGTAATTCAGTGGTTTCCAATGAAAGATTGTAATACAAATATCAGAAATAAATATAGCTAATATGCATGGGTAGTCCCTTTAGTAACGATTTTAAAGACAGTGCATATTGATAGTCTGATGCTATGCATATTTGATACGCACGTTACTTAGAAATAAGTTCCACTTTATTCAGTAGTTTATTTGTAAATAGGTTTCTATAGACTTATATAATAAAAAAAAAGCAAATTAATTTCCAGAAAACATATTTTGCTTATTTTGGCACATATTGCATTCTAGTTGCAGCTTGTCCAGAGATATAGATGTGATGCAATGAGAAATGAAAAGACTTATCTTCTTTATATCAGTTTCATTACATTAAATTGTAATCTGAAAAACTACTAAGCCAGTACTTCTCAACCTTCGATATTTTAAGTTCATTTTGCCAAGCAATTTTGGTCTTAACCATGATAAAATAGAAGAATATTTTTTTTCTTAAATGGACATTTGAACATTTATAGGCATTATAATTATTATTTGCAGAAAATTTTTAAAACTTAAAAGTTTCAATGATTTGCCTTTTACCCCACATATATTGTTTTCTGGATTTCACCTTGCACCTGCATTTCATCCATTAGGAGCCTCTCTGCTAAACAGCATTAATGTACAAAGAGAATATTAATTTCATTGGACTTAGGTATTTTATTAATTCATTCAATTTGTATGGCACCTGCCCCCTAGCGATTCTGGAAGAGTATAGTAATCAAGCAATCATATTCTTCTTTTTCCCCCCAGAAATCTAGGTGAGAATTTTTACATGTCAAGTATCATTGGGCTAGTATCACTGGAAAAGAATTGTATTCCATTTTGCATGCTTGTATCACTGGTTTCAGTTCAATTAAGTATAGAATTGTAACAATGTTAATGTTTCAATGTTGTCTTCTTGTATAATTTTATGCACAAATATAATGGACAGAGAAAGATAATCCTCTGTGTTAGATGGATATAAAATTATGTTATTTAAAGTTATTAAGAAGATTTGCCATTGCCTACTAATTTTCCATATTCAACATATCAAAAACTAAGAAACAGATTTGTATGGAATCTGAGATTTTGAGTCAAAGATTTAGTTTTATATAAACTATACTAACAGTCCTAAGGAATTCATTAATAAAGAATTACTAATGAATGATTTCGCTTATATCAAACAAAATCATCTTTGTATATACTCTATGTATTGGGCTGTCTTACATATTTTGTGTTTTATTTAGCACTTTTTCACCATCTGTGTAATGAAAATTGCATTCTACTTTTTGTTTATAAGGTTTATAATTGTAGTTTCTTTTTCTTACGGCTTTTAAGAAATATATGAATATCCTTTTTATGGTTGCAGTACTTATGAAGTGTACAAGAATATTTCTTGCCACTATGTGTAAAGCAACCTACAACATATAACACTAAAAAAATGCTCATGTGCCTATGCAGCATTTATTATGTACCCTGACAAGTTTGGGACCTAAAGATGGTTAGCTATTTGCAGAATAAATGAGCAGCAAATAGCTACTTATTGAAAGGATTATTTTGTGTTTTTGAAAATTAGGTTTGAAGTGCAGAGTATCATACATTGACCTTTGCTTAAGCACTGCAGGATCATATCTCCAGTCTTTTGAGCTTTTGAGTAGACACCTTCATGCATTTTGTTATTTTTGTAGTCTTTAGCCTAATTTTGAAAGCCTTCTGCAAATGACCAAGCTTCTGATAAGAATATTCTATCATTAGAATAGTCCTGTAGGAACAAAACAAAAGAGAGAAAATGACATTGCAGAAGGAGAAATAAAAAGTTTAGTTATTATTTTTTTAAAAAGTTTAGTTTTATTTTTTTAAGTTAACACATTAATATGTGTTCAGTATTCATTTCACTACAGATTTAAACTTTGTCAAAGCACCAGTGTCCAGCTTCCTGGATGTACTCTATCTTGTACATTTTATTTATGTAAGATACAAATATTTTAATTTCTAGTTTTAAATCCCATATATTAGCATACTAAGATGGACAAAATGTAGGTTATGGTTGAGGAAAAGTAATCAAGCTTAAAGGTCATTCCTACAAAATAGATTTTCCCAGTTTAATATTAAACTTATCTGTTGAGCACAAGTTGGAGAAAAATCCTATGGAACTGAATGAAGTGATAGTATGGGAAACCACTTTCAAGCAAGAGTACATTGTGTTTTTCATTGTTTTTTAACTGACTTATTCTCATATTAAGTCAGTCATATAGAAGTGTTGTACTATACTGCTAATTCCTTAAAACTGGTAAAATACATTATTTGAATTGATCTGATTATTGGAGTGAAGTTTAATTCAAATGGAGGGAACAGTACAGTACACTTCAGATCTGGATGAGGAGGAGCTCAGTATGTATTCTAAATGAGCCCCTACGAATACAGCAATGGGTTAGATATTTGCGAATTAAGAGAAAATTCAGACAGGATGGAAGTATGATCAGTGAGGGATTGTCTCCCTAGTTGAATGGGGGTTGTACTTCCTGTAAATAATTATACTGACTCGATATTAATTACTTAATGTTATGTTGTCACTAGGGTGCTATCAATTGTTCAAAATATTTTTTTTATCAGGTTTGATAATATTTATCCATTAAATTTATATAGTCGCCCATCTCCCTTCTCTAGGCAGTGCACAATAGTGCACTATTTTAGAGATAGATAGTTCTGGAAACTTACACTTAAAGCACTGAGTTATATGTGAAACAGACTTTCAAAAAACTGCAAACACTATCCAAAATAAATGTTTAGGTTTTAACAGCTGAATTCATCTACTGCTATGTTAGTTGCACTCTATTTTATGCAATTTTGAAGTACTGAATTTAATTTTAAGTCCCAGATAATTTGGGCCTCGTTTATCTCAAGGATCACTTGATTCCACATCTATAACATTGATGCCAGGTATAGTATTATCTACTATATCTTTTCACTGATGGCATTCCATTTCATATTTTTACTACTGTCTGGCCTCTACTTTCCATTTGTTTTGAGTTTTTTTAAAGGCCTGTTTTAGAGATTGTAATAAATTGGTGTTTGGTTTTTTAAAATAAGACCAATTTTACTTGACTTAAAATATACGTATTTCACTTTGATTTTATACAAACGCAGAAAGGGAGACACACACTGATATGGACAAAGAAAATAAGTATCATTGTTCTGATGCCTGGCAATAATTTTTGTGACATGGTATGGATTGGGTGCAGAGGGAGACTGCAAAAGACAAGAGTTGTAAAGTGGTGATTCCACGGATGGTATCTTGCAAACTTTCCACCCTTCCAAAATGAATAAATAAATTTAAATAAATAAAATAAATTCAGCACAGATTCCTTATAATGTTTCTTGCTTTAATTGCCTCACTCTTTTTTCTCTAATTTCCTTACATTTGATATATTTGCCATCACCTTGAATTTTAAATAATCCACATGCGCAACATTTATAGCATGTTGATCAACATTAACTATCACATAACATAATATTTATAATGCCACAAACTAACTTGTAACAACTTGGAATCAGCTTTAATAAATAAATAAATAATTTAATAAATATTTAATGGAAAAGTGCTGTATAAAGTTATATTTGCTTCCTAATTCATTGATTTACAGATGTGGGATAATAGCTAAGATAATATAGCTTATCTCTCCAAATTTTCTTTATAGGATTCTTCATTTATCAGACTAAAACAGCACTTGCTGATGAAACATGTAGTAGCTGTTTCCATTGTCAAACTGATCTAGGACCTGATTTTTTACATTTCTTTATTGAGAAATATTTTTAGAGTAATATATGTTACCTGCTTAAAGTATAGAACAGCTAGAAATATAAGATCCATACACATACATGTACAATACTTTTATATTTAAAATTATTATTATATGCTATAACTCTTTAATTTTAATTTTACAAATTTTTATACTTAGTCTGGGAAAAGTGGGGAAAACAGCAACAACAAATACTTTTATATGTTTTCACAATCACAATAGTTGCATCATATCATAGAACAGTTGACTGTTAATACACAACTCTTTATGTTACCAGTCCTTTGTGAATTAAGGCCGTTTCCTGTATATGATGCAAACAATATCGCAATGACAGTTGAATGTTTAATGTAAAAGTAATGGGTCAGTTGATCTGCTAAGTTCAACTATTTATAAAAAAAAATATATAATTTGAATTTTTGAGAACTATATAGTTTCAATTTTAGAGAATATATTGTTTCCAAATATTTTTTGCTTCCTCTTTGACTATAAATGGACCACTGGATTACAAAGGGATACCAAATGCTATGTATCAAAACTTTCAAGTAGTAGGAAAATTTGCACAGTGCAGGTAGTCCTTGATTTAGGACTATTTGTTCAGTGATTGTTCAAAGTTATGCAGCCCTGAAGTAAAAGACTTTTGATCCATGCCCAAAATTAGTGCTATAAAAATCCTCCCTTGGTCACATGATTAGCAGCCTGCTGACAAAACTCCAGAAACACTACAATTCCCCCCACCCTCTTACATCTCCCCATCTTTTGGGCTCTTGCGATTCTTCATTCTACCTAGTTGTCTTCACCGTCCTCAGACTTAAGATAAGGCATTCTCAGTCTAGTTGCTGGGGCAGTTTGGGGCTGGCTTCATGTTAAAAGGGGTGGGGGGAGGAGCCAAAATAAATATTTTTATTTCACAGCATGAAGCCAGCCCCAAACCTACCCAGGAGCTCTTTGTAGAGTGCGGTTTTGACACAGTGTGGTCCACAGCCTTTTTTAATAGCACAAAAGCAAATAAAAGCAATAAAGGTGAACTGGAGTGGCAGAACATAAGACTGCAGGCGTTTTGGAGTGCAGGATGGTGAGAGGAACTAGGACAAAGCTAAAGCAACTTCAGCTTCCCAAAGCATGGCAATCAGCCCCAAAGCTTTTTGCCACTCACAGGTGCAGGGTCGCCTAACAAGCAGAAATGCAAAAGAAAATGGGTAGCTGGGGGAAATTGGAGGCAGGCTGTATCTTTTTGAGGAATGACTTGGATGGGCTTGAGTACTCAGTTAATGGGTACTTCGCTGCTGATTTTTGTTTGTATTCAGTGTCTGATGCATCTTGCTGCAGTGTCCAACAATAGTCAACTACCTTGAGGGATTCTAGATGTCCCATTAAAATTTTTCCATTGTGGCATTGTCTTGGTGAAACCTTTCAGCATGCTGGACTGGAACTTTTAGATTTTCAGGAAAGAAGTCCAAATGTAAATGCAGAAAATGAATCTTTGGTGACATGGTCTTGTATGTTGTAAAAAGTTTGTCAACCAGCTGGATGTAGTTTGGTGTTCTGTAGTTGCCAAGAAAATTCACAATTACATTCTTGAATGCTTTCCAGGTGATTTTCTCTAGCCCCTCTAACAGATCTTCAAACCAACTTACGTCATTGACAACGTATCTGATCTGTGGACAAACAAAAATGCATCAGTTATTCTTGGAAATATCTATCTCCAGTAACAAAAACCTTCACCTTGATCATCGCTTTCACAACATTTTTCATTAATCCTAATTTTATGTGAAGAGAAGGCAAAAATATCTTATAGGTCAACAAATGGTCCATGTGCTATGATTTTTTTTTTCCTATCCTGGAACCAAATTCTTTTATAGTGGCCATTTCTTTTTAAAGTAATGTAACCCTTTTGCACATTACTGTCTCATTCGCATGTGTAACAATAGTTGGTATATCCAAGCTGCATTCCAAGCAGCAGAGCTGCTTCATTAGATCTCCACAGATATTCCAGGTATTCTTTGTGTACTGAATATGCTTCAATTACAGTTCCATGTTTTTGTATTTTTCTTCCATATGTGCAGCCTAGTCAACATGTACTGAAGGGCATATAATGTCATTGTGTAAAAACAGAAGATTTTTGTAAAATGGTATGTGATATGTTAAATTATAGGTTATTTTCATGCTTAGGAATCAAAAATGTGTAAGATACACCCCAAAATGTTCAGGTAGCAAAATCTTTGTTGTCCAGTGTTCTAGTAGCAGTATTAAATGCTCCATTTCATTTAGTTAGTATTTTCTTTCATTTATAAGTTGTCACAATCTACATTGGCTTGTTTATAAAAACAAAACAATATTAAAATAAAAACATCAGCACAATAGTAATAATAAATTACAAATTCATTATTCCCCCAAATAATCTCCTAAAGTCTTTTACTAGCTTCCAGAAGACCATTAGAGAATGTACTAATTTGACTTCTATGGAAAGTTGTTCCATAATAGAGAAATGCGGCAAAACAACAACAACGAAAACAAACAACATCTACTATATGCAAAACTTTGCCCCCTTCTCAGTAATAAGAGTTTAACAAATTTTGTGGGAAACTGAAGCAAATGATATTAGAAAATCATCTAAGTCCTTTGTAGATGAACGCTAAAACTGATTTACACTCAGAATCAATTGGCAACCATTTCAAAATCCACAGAAAAGATATTACATGGTTATGGCAGCTCTAACCTACCAATATATATAGGCTGTCGCACTTCGTACTAGTTGCAATTTCTAAGTGAATTTTAAAGATGGTATTGTGAGCGTGCTATAGTAGTGTACTGATAAATTCTTGAGTCACTGTTTTTAAGGCTTTTTATTCCAATTAGAGCATTAACTAGTATGCTATTCAGAGTAAGACCATAATCACCACCTACTATTTAGCAGGAATCCAGGAAGATCATCCTGGTCATGGACCTCTTCCTTCAGCGGACATGCCAACACATCCCCAAGTTACAACTAGAGCTAGCAGGTTGTTTTTCTGAACACACAGCAATTTGGGTTTCACTTGGATTAGATTTAGGCAGCAATGGAGCACCCTTTGTTTTACTTACCTCTCTTTTTTGTATCCTTGACCATAATGAAAATACTAACCTCAGAATTTGATTATACAAACAGTGAAAGGCAACTGGATATTATTAGAATAATAAGATGGTAAGCAATGGCAATAGCAGTGGAACAATTTATAGACAGCTGTAAATGTCTTTATGAAATGCAATGCAGTACTACAAATAATTTTAACACACTTCTGTATTTGTTAGCATTGGTGTTGAGGTCAGTGAAAATATATTTTGTTTTAGAGCCATGCATCTATATTATTTATTTTGTGAACATTTAAAAAAAAACCCAAGCACAATTCATTACTTTTCTCATTTGAAAATTGTATATATTCTTGAAATAGCGCAAAGTGTTTCAAAGAGGAATTTCCAGAAGCATGTTTGCACAAGTGAAACACCTTACCTTGAAGAGCGAGCAACTCATTCTTGGAAAACTTAGGTGAAAGCTCAGTAGATTTATTGTCTCTGTATAAGAGAAATGCTTGACTTTTACTAACATGCTCTGCAAAGCAATTTGTTTTGAGTGTTCTTCACAGCCCTATTCCCCCCCCAAATTTACTACTTTTTATATATATATCTTATACCTCTTAATAAACACTTTTTGTTTATTTCGCATACCTTATGTAGTACATGCTCTATTTACAGCTTAGCCTTAGCATACCCTTTTTAGATTTAACTTTTCTCCAAAATTCTTATACTTTTAAAATGCATTTCTGTTTAAGGATACTGATTTAACCTTCTAAGTTACAGTAAGAATAGTGACTAGCAAAAATGGTGACTGCCCCAGGAATTGTTGATAGAGTTCTGCAGAGAAATTGTTGAGTCTGTCATTTGTACATGTTTAACTGTCTGGTTTGGTACAGCAACCAAACAGGACAGATACATATTCCAATGGATAGTTAGGACTGCAGAAAAAGCAATTGTAGCCAGTTTCTGTAGACGACCTGTGTATTGTTAGGTCAGAATTAGGGCTGAGAAAATACCAATAGACCAGTGGTTCCCAGTGTGGGGCCCACTCCCCACAGGGGGGCAATTTGCTTTTTAATGGGGGCAATTTGAACCTTGTTTAAACCAAGTTAAGGGCCTTTTAGGCTCGGCATGAGTAGAGTTCACTTTTTGAGTAAAGTAAGAATTATATGTCATAGGAGGGGGCATCAGGATTTTAGAGACGTTTAGGTGGGGCATTGGGAATCACTGCTAGAGACCCTTAACATCCTGGACATAACCTGTTTCAACTCTTCTCAGGATGCTACTATAGCTTTTTTCTATATAGCTTTTGGGGCCTTTAAACATATCACAGCCCTATACATGTACACATATGACTTGTGTCTGTCTGTCTCTCTCTCTCTCTGTGTATACATATATATATGTGAGATGTATATGTTATATGTATACACACAACTTGCACATACATATATACACACACATACACATGTATATATATATGTGTGTGTGTGTGTGTGTGTGTGTGTGTGTGTGTGTATCTATATATAGTTTGTACTTTAATGTGTGTTTGTGTACATGTGTGCGTGTGTAGTGTGTACATATAAAATTTGCATTCCAAAGAATAGCATTTATTTAGAGACTTTTTTTATATGTGTATAATCCAAGTATATACATATGAATATATGTATATGCAAACTGTATAATGCCTATGTAAATCTTATTTATACTTGCATTTTAGTTCTTTTATGGTTTATCCTCTTCCAAGAATAGTTCTTTTCTCTCTGCTTATTATATTGTTGGAACAGAAAAGGAACTGAGTATTTTCATCCACAATACCAACTGTTAATATGGTTGAAATTACAATATTTTTAAAAAGCTATTAAATACATTTTCAGAAGAGGAGGAACATACTGGGGTGAATCAGGAATTCTGCAAATGAAGCACAGGAGGACAGTGTAGAAATTTATGTTAAATCCACACTGAAGGACATCTGAGTTATAATCCCATGAAAGCCCATGCTTCCAAATGGGTAAGAGATTGATAACTATGGAGCCCTTTGCTGTTTGGAAATATCCAGGCATACACTATAAACTTCTGTTGTTTCCTGTATGGAATGAATAGAAGCCACCCATGTTTCCCCTAGAGAATTGCACCTTTGTCCACTAGTGGAAGTATTTAAATAGTCATAAAAGTTTTATAGTAACTGTATAATGTGATTCTTCCTGAATGTGACTTCAACAAGACTATGTCCTTCCTAAAATAAATACTATGTGATTACCTTTTAAAGGTTTTGACAATTTAAACATTTAAACTGACAGTTTAAACAGTCTGAACATCAAACAATCTAGAATTGACAAAACAATTTAAATATGATTATATTGAATCCTGGTTTAGAATTATATTGCAATATCTTGCATAAACTTACTTATATTTTAGATAATAACATATTTGTGGTTTATGTAGAGTTTGATAGCTTACAAAATAGGGGAATGTATATGCAACTTTGGGTTCTAAAGATGTCATTGATTATGATAGGAAAAAACACAGAATCTTTGGAGCATTAATTCAGATTCTAGAAAGTTAGTACAAACAATGTTTGTGTGTATGTGTGTGTAAACATGCATGTGTGCTATTCCTACAAGTTATTAAATCTGAATGCATCAATTGCTATTATGTTTTAATTCATATGTCCCATATTCCATTTGATAATTTGAAAATGTTATATTTCTGCTGACCTGGAAGATTTTTTGTATCTCTGACTATTAAATGGCTGGTTATCAAGCTATACTTATCCTTTTTTTTAACCTGGTAATGGTTGGAATCTTTACCCAAATATTGGGAATGTTAATGTTAATGCTGTAAGTGTCTATTTTAATTGGAAATCAGTGCTAATTTTAAGAAACAAATGGTTGAAAAAGATATGGCATGATAAATAAGTAATGATACTAATTTAATGTTGAAAAAGTCATATATAAAAATATAGAGGTGATCAAGTACAATTTTGCTAAACAGATATTACATTTAGAAGGCTTGAGGTTTTACTGCTTAATATTGTGCCTATGTATCTCAAATTTATAGAAGCTCTTGATTATAAACCCTCACTATAAAGGGCTTAAGAGAGTTCACAGGCTCAACAATTATTATCCATTTTTGGGGAAAGTAATATTGTAAACAACTTAAAAGAAAATTTAACTATGAAAACTGTTTGTCACCATATTGTCTAAAACTGGAGATCATATTAAAGCAAGATCTGTTTTAATACAATACAATGCAATGCAATAATAAAAATTCTTAAACTATAAGAGCAATATATAAAGCTAAGTTTAATTTGTAAAGACAATAAAGTACTGAGATTATTTGTGTAAAACATGTTACAAATATTGGGCTATAAATCAACTTGATGTCCCAGATGTTCTAAATCATATCCCCAACTAATATCCAGTCTACAACCCTTCAGTTTGGAAGTTGAAGAAAGTTATAACCCGCAAGTTGCTTTGTTGCATTGACCGGTAGTTGGCCATGGACAAATCACTTGTAAAATTTTTCAAATTTATCTAAAGATTGTATAGTTCTCATTCTCTTGATTTTTATAGCTAGACACCAGAAAACTTTACAGAAAGATGCTTAAAATTGAAGTTACTATCACAATATCCTTATTTAATCACTACTTTCATATTTTAAAAAAGCACTATAGCTATGAAAACTAGACATCTGTTCATTTTATATAAAATAAGAAGAAACATTTTCAGGTATAATAAACCCTCAATAGACATTCTCATTACAGATACAATAGCAATAGCATTTAGACTTATATACTACCCGATAGAGCTTTACAGCACTCTCTGAGCAATTTACAATGTCAGCATCTTGCCCCCAACAATCTGGGTCCTCATTTTACTGATTTTGGAAGAATAGAAGGCTGTCAACCTTTAACCTGTCAGGATCAACCAGATTGTGGGCAGAATTAGTCTGCAATACTGCATTCTAACCACTGCGCCACCAGGGATACAATTTGTACACTGTATGTTTTTATGCACGTGTAGCATTCTGTTTGTTATTGTATACAAATGTAAAATCCCTTTCAGATTTTAGTTGTTAATACCTGTCTCTTCTTTTAGTCTTAAAGAGATACTTCAATTTTATTTTAAGACTAGCAATACCCTCAAGTCTCTTTTAACTTTCAGAAAGTTATTACATGCCTAATTTTCCTTACATTTCCTTAACCTAAAGCTATGATTCCAGCCACAGTTATTTTTCTGCATTTATTACATATTTTAAAATTCCATCTATTCTCCAAGGAGTTAAAGGACTCATTACAGATAATATCATATTTAACCATTAAAACATTTTGCTTTATTATGAGACCTTTAATGTCAAACTCAAAACATAAGCACAAAAATACAATGCTCGTCAATCATAAATATTTAACATCCTAAAAATAGCAATTAATTTAAAACAGTATATAACATTGCGCATCAAAAGTTCTCCTAAAAAGGAAGGTATTTATTAAATGAATATGCTTCCCACTCACAATATTTGCCCAAATGCTTTGCTTTTAATAAAAAGAACACTGTAATTGTAATAGTTTAAAAATTGAAGTCAACGTTGGAATTTAATTTCACTTTTTTTTGCATAATGTTTTGATATGTAAATGTTCATGGCAAATTATGTTTTCTGTATTTCCAATTGCATCTCTGTAATTTAAAAACTGCATTGTTTCTATTATGCTGCTCAGAATTTTCTGTGTTCCTTAGATAATATTTTAGATTTCTTCTTAAATTGTTCAGAACTTTTTGCTAAAATTAAATACTTCTTTGGAACTAATATTTGGCAGTATATGGCATGGTAATCAATAGAAAGCTTGAAAATCTTCTAAACATGTGACTTAATAGTAGTGATAAATTGTAGCAAAAGGCTGTCAAATTGCAACTATGTGCTATTTGTAATAATGATTTTTAAAACATCTTTTTATAAAATTAACTACAGTTTAATAGAAATACAGTACCTGACTGGGGACCCCAATCAGAATCTGTATACTATATTTGCTTCTTCCCATCTTACTTCTTAAAAATTAGCTTCCTTATTAAGTTGTTTTTCATTTTTACTATACATAAATACTGACATTGAGTATTCAGAAGATACTTGAGCAAAGGTAGAGCAATCATCTTGAGATGAATCAGAGAGACAGAAACAAAGACAAAATGTAATAACAACAAGGAAAGTGAAGTAGTTATATTTCTGGGCTAATCGACAGTGTGTTGGAAACAACTTGCATATTTACTTCAACCAACAAGGCTCAAACAACTGTTATGCTGATTTTACATTTTCCCTGAGATTTGTCCCACTGTGGATTCTTTTTTCAGCCAAATACTATTTTTCATAATATTTTATACATTCCACCTCATAATATTAAAGTTCAGCCAAATGGTATACTAGCTAACATGTTTAACTGGCACCAGGGAGACTTAAAAAATTCAGTTCCATTCTCAGTCATGGAAGTTCAATGGGTGTCACACTCTCTTAGTCTAAGCTACTTACAGGATTGTTGTGGGGAACAAATCAGAGGAGGGAATTCTCTAGATGCCATCTTGAGTTCATGAATGAAAAGTAAATATAACAAATAAAAGTTAGCTATTTTTAGTTTCAATCAGTTTTTCATGTAGAAATTTTAAGAAGAGGTGGAGGACATATTTTCTCCTTTAGGAAAACTTTTCTTCAGTAATATTTTTGATTTGGGGGGGGGGAATGCCATGACAACAGTTGGCAGAAACACTTATGTGGTATAAATGCCCACATAATGAAAGTTAAGTTATTGTTCCTACTATTATATTTTTAAAGAATATTGTATAAAGTGATTATTTTCCATCTTATTTTGGATGGAATTTCAGTATCTTCTCCTGAATCCTAAATCAATTACATTATTTGATAACTATATACCGTATACCAGCTATTGTAGCCATTTGGGTACATGATAGCCTGCCTACCTTCCCTCCCTCCTTCCTTCCTTCCTTCCTTCCTTCCTTCCTTCCTTCCTTCCTTCCTTCCTTCCTTCTGGTTTTCAATATATTTACAGCCTTAGCTTGGCTATACAATATTAATTGCTTTGAATTTGTAGGTTGTTTATTCAATTTTAAACATGGATAGTGTGTTAATCGGTCATAATTATTTGTTAAATATATGTCGTGCATGAGTGTTTTTTAATATTAGCAATAGTGTCAAATTTTGTGTACATCCAGTACATACAGTTTTTGTCCATTTAAATACTTGATAAATTTATTAATACATCTGACTATTGTATTCAAACTATCAATTAGGTTTGCAAAAAGAAAAAGAAAAAATGGAGGAATTATGACTTGAAGCTACATAAATCTGTTGAGAATAGCAGTCACAATTTAATCTTTGTAATTTCCTGATTGGCTACTATTTCTTTAAGGCTTGTCTTGAATTTCACAAAGTTCAAGAGCCATTGCATTTCCAGAATAGCAAAATAAAATAAATACAGGTAGTCTTCCCTTAACATGCTAATTTGAACTATAATTCTGTCAATAAGTGACATGGTTTAAGTTGAAAAACCTTGTCTCTGTGCACTTAGTGATGGCAGTTCTGGTTACTATTGTTAAATGACGATTGCATGGATTGTTAGTGGGGACTTTATGTGACCACAACTTATGATTTCCTGCTGGCTTCTTCTGTGACTTTGCTTTTTGAAAGAGAGGGAAGGTCACAAATCATAATTACATGACCCTGGGACCCCGTAGTGTCATCACAAGCTGGGGATACTACAATAGTAATAAAAGCAAGGATCCATCATAACTACCACTTGTTTTATCACTTGTAAATTTGAATGGCCATTGAATAAGAGGTTGTTGAAGTTTCTGATGCTTTTCATAATGTTTGAAATTGTCACTAATAATTGTCAAAAAAATAAGAGTCTAGCTACCTTTTACAGCTGAATGAGAAGTCTAAACGATGTCACTGTGACCTGGTAAATAAATTCTGGAATAAAATATTCTGGCTTGATGTTATAAATGAATTTGGCCATTGTTTCCAATTTGGACATAAAGGAAACTATAATTAATTATGGTTTCCTGATCTGTTTCCTATTCCAATGAAAGAAAATAAATGTCAATGGGAATATATATATGAAGCTAGATCACAGCTCACTTTGTAAAATAGAGATTGGGTTGCCTGAACATAACAACTGTAATTCTGGTGGCTCTTTAATATTGTGTATATTATATATATCAGAAACAGCATTGTCATGAGCCTTATTTTAGTGAATTAAAATATACAGGCATTAAAAGCTATTCAGAGTTCATTTTTGTAAATGGGAGAGAAAAGGAACTAGAAGTTTGACAGGTTGTTCAGCAAGTGTGACTTCAATTGAGAATTATAAAATTAGATACTCCTTTATACTGATAAGATATTAATATGATAACTTTAAAATGTTACTGTTAACATTTTGAAATCTGAAAATTACCCATAAGGAATAATGGGTAGCAATTTTTATATTTTACTCAGAATGTAACATATTTTAATGGTATGTAGGAAAGACCTGAGACCATTTGCAGAATGCCATGATATAACTAAAGCAACAGCTGGGGCACAACAAAAAGTGGCTCAGACAATGATCCTGAATTTGTATGGGAGCTTGCCCCATGGAGTGAAGTTCAGAGTGAACCAGGATAAATCAGGATGATCACCATTTAGTGTGAAATTATATGGGAGGCAGGCCAGAGGACTTTCTACTGATCACACCAAAGTGTGAAGGAAGCAGCAGCTAAGTGGACAATTCCATTCGTTGAGGAGAACAATCTGATGCTGGACAACTATTAGGACTTCATACATAAATTCAAATGATACCTTGGGCATCCCATATAGAGAATTGATGCTAGTCAAGTGATCCGGAAGTCCAAACAGAATAAGGTCATATATTTCAGACTTTAAATTATTTGCCTGCAATGTAGGATAGAATGAGTTAGCCTTTACAGGTAATTCTTGACGTATGGGACTGAAATGTTGGTCATAAACCATTGCAGTCATAAGTGAGGCACCACAGAGCCAGATTTGATTTTACAACCATTTCAACAACAGTTGTTAATTGAGTCATCACAGTCATTAAGCAAACACTGTAGTCATATGTGCAACATTTTATCAAATGGGTAGTTTTTGTCAGCAAACAGCAGATATGTTGCAAAATGGGATTATGCTGCAGTTGATCATAAATGCAATCCGATTGTTAAATTACTGAAATATATTCATGTGACCATGACCACAATAGTCATAACTTCAGATTATAAGTAATTCTTTCCAAATATGTTGTAACTTTGAATGGTCATTAAGCAACCAATTGATCAATTCAGAGAAACGCTGTCTGAGAAGCTAAGAGAGGCAAGGCACTCAAAATATTCTGGAGGAGCTTTATCAATGTTTTGTAATAATAGACACCTAACTGGGAGAGTTAAGGAAGGAGGGAATGGTAAGGGGAAAATAACTTAAAGCCTATGTTCCCCCAAGCCACTCCTCTGGCCTCCTCAATATCCAAGTGGGAGAATCCCTGCAATCCAGATCCCTCTCTTTAGAGAAGCAAAGAACAAAGTATCAAAGCTATGCTTTTACTGTGGAGCCTAATAATGTTTGGTAAAAGTACTAGCATCAGATATAGCAACAAGATTGTAAATCAACAGATCATATAGCCATTAAGTCCTCACCTTACTTCAAAGTAGCACACTGGCAAAACTTTACTGATCCATTTCTAAGAAGCTCCGAAGGGGAGCAGGGGCTTCCACCATTTAAGGACAATTTAAGGACAACTGTTGACAGCAGGCAAGCATATTTAATCAATCCTGTTATTGTTGCTTTAGATTCCAGCAGGTGGTGGGACTTTCTTCTCTTGTAGACTTAAGGACAATCAGTAATTCCATAGGTATAGAAATAATACAGAAGCTAAAGCTCTAGAAAATTTAAGCTCTAGAAAACCTAATGTTAGTCGAGGTGATTGACAGCCATTAAGAGCAGGGCTGACTTTGTAACTGAATCAGCAAAAGTACAGTCATGTTCCTATTCCACCTCTGGTGTTATGAAAGATATGCAATATTTTCTGGGTTTTGCTAATTTCTATAGGAAATTCATTCCTAATTTTGCTGACCATCTAAAACTGCCAGCTCCTAAGAAAGGATCAGCAATTGTTGTGATTAATCCAAGAACAAACAGCATTTCAAGGATTAAAACACCACTTTGTTTCTGACCCTGACCCATCCTATCCCTTTGTGGTACATACAGATGTTTTCAATATGTTGATAGGGTTGCTCTAGCACAGAAGACAGGGAACATATTTACCATTGTATTGAGCACAGTGGTTAGAATGTAGTATTGCAGGCTAACTCTGCCCACTGCAGGAGTTTGATCCTGACCAGCTCAAGGTTGACTCAACCTTCTCTCTTTCAGAGGTGAGTAAAATGAGGAACCAGGTTGTAGGGGCAATATGCTGACTCTGTAAACCACTTAGAGAGGGCTGTAAAGCATTATAAAGTGGTATCTAAATCTAAGTGCTATTGCTACTGCTATTGTTATTGCTATTGTGGGTCTTTTACATGGGAATGCTCCTCCCAACTGAAAGGAACTTTGATATTTTCAATAAAGAGTTGTTGGTAGTAAGAAATGTTATTCGATGATGGAGATGCCTGCTGGAAGGAGCAATCCATCCTCTACAAGTTCATACAGACTATAAGAATTTAGAGGTTTGGCAAAACATTCAATCTTTCACCCCTCATCAAATTGCTTTGATTTTTACAAACCTTCCGGGCTTCCAAAACAATTTTTGAGATAATATCTCACCAAAGACAATTCAATGTATATTCTCTCCCCTCCCCCCTCTCTCTCACACACACATCATAATAATTTTGAGATAGTGTCTCATCTAAGACAATACAATGTATGCTTTCCTTCTCCCTCTCTCTCTCCCACTCCTTCCCCCTCCCTCATACACACATATACACACACACACCATAATAATAGCTATGCAATTCAGAATATGAAGGCCAGGGGCAAAAAGGTTCCTGATGGAGAGACAACTCTTGTGTAATTTGGGGAGTTACCAGCAGAAGAGGGGAATGACACAGCTACATTTTGTTCTCATTGTCCAAACTCAGTTTCCATGATGAACTCAGGATTGAGGCAATGAATCTGAAGGGGAAAATGGTGTCATGGAATCTGGGAAAAAGTCTAGTGGAATGGGCCAACAAATGCTGCTTAGGGAATTATAGATAAGCATAGCTCACAGCTGTACAATGGACAGGGCAAAAGATTCCAAAGACACCTTTCCTAGTTTCTCAGTGTGTTCGGGAGACAGGAGAATTATATTTTCCAACTTGCAATATTCTGTTAATGTAACTTTATAATAAAATTGAAGTAGCTCATCTGGTTGAGTTTTGAATCTGGTCTACTTGGTAAAGTTGGCAGGTATTGTTTACTTTGTCTCTTTAAAAAGCATAATGTTCTCTCATAAAAGAATGATATTAATGTATAAATAAATCCCTATCAGAAAACAAAGACATGGGTTTTATAACAAGTAGATTGTTATTTGTGTGCAAGCTTGTAGCATGACAAAAGAATTTTGTCACAAAACACAAAATAATTTTGTTTGCTTTTTTTTTTTTTTACCAAGAACCAATTAATGGAAACTTTCTGGGTAGAAGGCAGGATACAGTACAAACTGAAATAATAAAATCCATTTCAAATAATTTTTCCAGGGTAAGAAAAATACCTAAGCTGGTTCATTTACATTTATAATCCATTTACTATATTATGGTTCATATTTTGAAAAAGATTTTAACCACTAAAAATGCAGTACAATACACAGATGGAACATAAGAGAAACTACAACAAGCTGTGTCTGTAAAAGGAATGTTGCATCTTGCATACTCCACCTTACCCCGTATAAACATATTTTGATGTCTGTTTTTATAGATTTTGAGGTGAGGAAGACTTTGTTAAAAGAATTGTTTTTTCTCGAGCAGTCGCAATTTCAATCTTGCTTTACCTGTAATATGAAAGCAGATGGTCTGCATCTCTTTTGAATATTTATAACTATCAAAAACAATCTCTTGTTATTCACCCTTAGGCTTATGAGATGTCAGAACTGTTCTAGTAGAGAAAAATTGTCTTGGCTGTTTACTAAAAGAGGATTATATTAAGCTGAAATGACTATACATTTTCTAGTTTAATATTTGTTCATCAGCTGTTTAATCATATTTAGATAATTGTGTAAATAAGTTGTTGTAACTCTTGCCCCATCTACTGATCTAGCTTGAATGCTTTCAATATGCAAAGAAAAATATCTATTTATTTTTCTTCTTTAAAAAAATTAAAAAGACCTGTTAAAGTTTTGTACATGATACTTTGAACATATGAGGGATATAGCCTAATATCTTTGTTCATTAGGTTATTTCAGAGAACATCTGTTTTTGAAATTTCCTGTTATATTATTTGGCACACTTTCATAAGCAGTGAAATGTCTATTTTAATCGAAGTTGTTCATAATTTTTATCAAAGATGTGTATGACTAAAGCTTAAGATATTGTTAAAGAGGATAGAGGATATTTGGTTACAGTGGAGGATAAATGGATTTTTGACCTGAAGCTGAGCAATCACAGATAATAGATTTTGTAGTGGCTGGTTGAGTTGGCAGTAAAGCATGAACAGTTTTAGCTTAGATAATTGAACTGACCTGATTAATGTTGCTCTTTTTTGTTTCTCAAAAATACAACAATGCACTTTCAGACACAGCCATTTGTGATCAGAGAATCTATATTTCAGGTTATTATGAACCTATTCTGAATGCAACCTAAAATGTTGCATTCATTGCTGAAGAATAAATTAAATATTAAAAAAAGTTATCTAAACTAAGTAAATAAATATAAGTAGATTGCTGAGAATATATTTTCTTTAAATTAGAAAATGTATGCAAAATTACTTGGATGCCACTATTCTCATTATATGCAATTACATAACTTCAGATATTGAATAAATTTTTGTCCAGATGAACCAAAAATGAACTTTAGAAAAAAAATTCAATCCCTATTGCCATACAGTTATGGAAGAGATAATTATAAATAATGCATTTGGCTGCAAAAGAAAGCTGAGATTGTGGCAGATGGTATCATCCCAGTGTAGTAGGGCTTTTGCAAAGGTGGCACCATTTCAGATCAAATCTTCATCAGACAATCACAAAAAGAACTACAGCTACTGGGTGTGTATACATGTGGGTACTTTTAGATGGTGAGTCACATGAACTCAAGTAAACTTCCAGTAAATGAGACAGGGTTCTGTGGGTTTTTAAAATATCTTTTCTGAGTTATGTGTCAAAAAATAGCAAAAGCTGTTATCAAATCATAGAAACATCTACTTCTGACATCATACCATATTATAATTAGTTTCTTAGGTTTATTGATTTTTACAAACTGCTAACATCTATAGCAAAATTAAAAAGCAACTGAAAATGCCTAAGCTTTTGTAAAACTGAGTACCTTCAAATTAATCTATATTTTGAAACTGAAGAGAATATAGCAAACATTTTTGTTTCTAAAATCAAGCTGTAAAAATCATTAAAGATGTGGGAGAGTTTTAAGAATTAATCAGTGATAATTTTGGAAGATAATGTATGCATATATGAAACAGAATGAGCACAATAATTCCTTGTAAGGATCTTACAGTAATCTTTTAAACTTGTATTTGTAATAAGATCATAGATAGCACATGACTGATGACAATGTGATGCTTAATAGTTTTGAAAGTATTGCAGAAGTTCATTCCCTTAATGCTCTAATCTAAGCTCTTCAAGTTTGGACTTCTAAAATAACTTACCCTGGACCACTACTTCACCATAAATAATATTCATACTTTGTTATTGTATTATCCTTCATTTTAATAACTTCAGAAAGACATATGGCAATGCAAACAATATAAATTTTGGCTCAGATGCCCCTGATTATTGCAATGATTATGATTGGAATGCCTTTTCACCTAAATGAAGAGACAGAAGAACAGGTTCATGCTACTGTTAAGTGTACACAATCCAGTGTTGAAGTTCCAGGTCAAAAGTAATATAAAAAGAGTAGCTGAATTGCTTCCTTTCTCTTAGCAGTGGATAATTGATTAATACCAATTAATGTAAATATTTAAGTGTACATTTTTCTTGGCTGCATGAAAGAATGTATGTATGTATATATGTGCTGTATAAATTCAGAATAAACTAGTGAGAAAGGAGGAGCATATGGTGTATTTTTTGCTCCTGGAAATAGATTTTTAGAAATATTTCTAGAGATGATCTAGTTATGCATTGAAAATAGTGAAATGCATTTTTGAAAATTATTTCAGTACAGGTAAGACTAGTTGTTCATTCATTATGACTTTTTGAGCGAATGACCTTCATGAAGAACAATATATGAACAATGCTGTATGGTACTCTCCCATTTTGAAACATTTTGTTAGTCCCCTTAAGTTCATAGAATTATAGTTTCAAATATAAATTTTAGGTATACCAAAACATAAACTTTACATAATATTTTTGCATCATTGTTAATATTTTTGGTTTTTTTACATCTGTATATAATTGTGTAGAACAAAATGTGATACTAAAATAATATTTAAATGTAATGCAATGGCTGCTGAATATACTACAAGATTTGCCAATAAATGTTTTAAATCATAACAAAATAAAATTGTATATTGTCTTGTAACTGGGAATGTTACTAATAAAATAATTAAAATATCTTCTATTAAACATTATAATAATATAATTGCTCTTTCTCTTCTTTTTTAGAGTATGATATCTTCCATTGTGAACAGCACTTACTATGCAAATGTCTCAGCAGCAAAATGTCAGGAATTTGGGAGATGGTATAAACATTTCAAGAAGGCAAAAGATATGATGGGTAAGCGAAGCGATCAAAGTTCAAGTGGTATTGTCTACATGCTTATGACTGAATATATTTTAAGCTTTGTTTGGATAGTATAAATGGGCTAAATTTTTATAGATCTGATAATGATGTTTGATACAGCAAATATTTGACAATATTTTGCAAAATAGAATGAGAAAAAGAGAAAGAAAGAAGGAAGGAAGGAAGGAAGGAAGGAAGGGTAGAGAGAGAGAGAAAGAAAGGAAAAGAAAGAAAGAAGGAAAAAAGAAAAAGGAAGGAAGGAAGGAAGGAAGGAAGGAAGGAAGGAAGGAAGGAAGGAAGGGCTACCTGCACAAATATTTAGTTTCAAAATCAGTCATAATTATAATCAGGTCACTAATATGTCCTATCCTTTCCATAGTTTGAAAAAGATATTTAACTTATTTTGCCTATGGAATATAGCCTATGGCTCTTATATGACATTTCTTAGTAATAATGGTGTGTAATATTTGCAATAGTTATTGAAAATATTTTCAAAAGTATTTCAACTATAACAAGTGTTACAATATGTCCTAAATCACTACTATATTACTTCCTTGTTTGTTACATGTCTATCTCAGACAGCAAAGGAGATAACATTGGCAATAAGGCAGCATGTAAGATTTTTCTGCTGATCTTTGTATAAAATTCCATGTCATTACAGTTCAATAAAGTAAACTAAACCATTTGCAACTGCAAATGGGAATGGATATAACCTGAATTAGATAAAACATTGATTTGCATATCTCTTATTTATTTTAATGAATATACTATAAAATTAACAAAATTTGCATTGAGTCCATCTTCAAACATTCAAATATTAGAAACTTTGTTTTTCAAACTTTTCACACACAAACATACACACACACACACAGAGTAAATAAATAGAAGTGAAATTAGTGATGCAACCTATAGAAGATATACTAGCCTATATTTGATACTTATGATAGAAATGTTGCACACAATTGTTAGTTGCATATAAGATTTTGGTTTCTCTGAATTGAGATTAAAAACATGAGATTTATTTAATTCCATCAGCAATATTATAGGTGAAGACATAATGTAATCTAATTCAAAAATATTATAAGATATTCTATGAAATACTAATACAAATATGAATAATCCACTAATATTAATAGTCCACAATATTTTAATTCTTGACAAGGCAGAAAAACTTACATGACTTACTAATTCCAATCAGGTAAGGCCTGGATAGCAACTTAGCAAAATGGGTATCTTTTATTATACGATTTTAACATTTGAAAATTTAGGCAGCATTTTCACCAGAGAGATTCAACAGGTACAGAAGGTAACAAATTACAGAACAGAAAAGCTACTGGCCTAAGAAGGAAAATGGAACAGATTGCAGGTGAAGTTATGCATGTTCATATTTGAAGACTGAGAAATAAAGTAATGGCTTGCTTGTATGAAAATATAATCTTTCCGCATGTGTGTTGTAGCTAAAGAGTAATACTGTATTAGAGTACTACTACATTCGTGTAGGAAGTGCCTACCAAGGCACTTCCAGATTGAAAGGATTAGCTGGTGACATCACTGTTGCCCAGGGTACACCCAAGGGGGCTCCTGTCGTGTTCCTATTATTTTCACACCAAAGTGGTACTATTTATCTACGTACATTTGCATGCTTTCAAACTGCTAGATGAGCAGGAGCTGGGACAAACTAATGGCAGTTCATTACACCAAATCCCTTGCACTCTCAGGTTTAGGACTGTCGAGTTGTCAAATTCTCAATGGTCTTCTGACTCAGTATCCTAACCACCGGAGCCCCTAGAGCAATACTGTATAAGACAGACAGACAAACAGGTATATGGTACTCCTTTAAGACACTTTTTTGTTTGTTTATTTTTGTGGAGACCATTTTGAATGATAAGCTGAATAATGCAACATTAGAAATCTTTTTAGAATTATAAGTGGCTGCATCATTTCTCCTGCCTTTCTTCACCAGATCTGGGGCTATGAATAAATGCTTGCAAAATATAATACAGTAAATGGCCAATTTTGAAGCATTAAGCACCCAGTATTAACACTCTAATGCAGTTCAGCCTCTCATATAAACAAAAGTGGCTGCCAGTACTGGATGTTCAAGATATGTAACAGCTTAATGCTCATAGGAGTTTTTACCTCCAAACTTACACCACATCTTTCTGTAACTATGAAACTTGCAGGGACTAAAAATGATGTATATATATTATATAATATTAAAAACAAAATTATTTAGATGAATGTCTAAAATTAATCTATAAATTGATACACTGAAATGGTTTGATGTGTGACCAAAATATTTTAGGAATTCTGTCTTCATTTTCAGTTTTATGCTAGTTCACTTCTTTATTTTTCAAAAGAAATTTTTTTCAATTATTCTAATGAAAAGTATTTTACTTGTTTTAGGCTCAGAAATAAAAAATCCCCCAAAGCAAGGAAAACAGCTTCTGTATTGTTGTTAAGAAATATAAACCTTTTCAGCTACTGTACTATAAAAAAGAATTAAAGGCTCCTGGACAAACAACAGGATTATAATGTTTCCTTTTAAGTTATGGTCTCTAAAGGCAGCCATCCATCTGCAACCAGCTTCATCAATTTGGTTGCTTCAGAGAATTAGAGCCTTGGTGGCACAGCAGACTAAAGTGCTGTTAAGTAGCACCAGCTGCCTGCAATTACTGCAAATTCAAATCTCACCAGGCTCAAGGTTGACTCAGCCTTCCATCCTTTCGAGGTAGGTAAAATGAGGACCCGGATTGTGGGGGCAATAAACTGACTTTGTATAAAAAAGAACACTGCTTGTGGGGGCCGAAAGCCCTACTAAGCAGGTATATACAAAAGTATGAAGGCTATTGCTTAATGCATTGTAAGCCGCCCTGAGTCTCCGGAGAAGGGCAGCATATAAATCAAACCAATAAATAAATAAATAAATAAATAAATAAATAAATAAATAAATAAATAAATAAATAAATAAATAAGATAATCAAAAGCAATATGGATGGATTAGGGTTCATCTTTGCTGTTTGTCTGATTACTTTTAACACTTCAACTAATACTTGAAACATAGCTAGTCAATTTGTCCTCTGTATTTAGAAGGCAAATATCTGTAAAGGTGCAAGAGTGCACCAATTGCACACTTTTTCAGATCCAAAGTCCCTTCTCATGGTCACTCTTGCTTTAGTCACTTAATGTATGGACTATTGCAGTGTGCAGAGGCTGCCTTGAAAACTAGAGAGAAGCTGCAGCTGGTTCATCCATGTAACACCCCTGCTACATTAGTTTTCAGTGAGCTTTTGGTGACATTAAAAGTGCTCTAATCTCATTATAATCTATAAAAACATTTTGGTGCAGAATTAAGCTACCTGAAGGACTACCTCTCTCACATTATTTCACCTCTGTGATATAGTTACCATATAAATAAATAGATTTCTGTGTGCCCCATACTTCTGACCGAATACATACATTTCATTTTCCATCTATTAAACAATACCTTTGGATGGATCTTAGAAAGTGCACTTTACCTATAATCCTATAACTGATGTCTGGAATAATATCTCTCTGGCTTTCAAGATTTTAGATTATCCTTAAAAACTTGCCTCCCCCCACCCCTTAAGGTAGGTTGTGCCTAATTGATATGAATTGTTCGATGTAGTTATAAAAGAGTTTTCCTTACTATATAAAGCTCCTTTTGTTATTTTATTATTTTTAGGTATTGAATGGTTTTATTTGTGTGCTGTTACAATTAGTTTTTTATTTGTGGTAGTCTTATAAATCAAAATTATAATAATAAATATATATAACCCATAGGAATTTTGGTTCTTCTCTATCCTTTTCAACAGTATTTACTTCTTTAAATAGAGTCGGTATCTCAGACTTGGGCATTTTATGGCCCGCGGGCCACATCCAGCCCTTTGACTGTCCCTGTCAGGTCTGCGGTGACGGCGGCTGGGGGAGCAATGGCTGCGGGGGGGAGGTAGTGGCGGCCCTCCACAACAGTCTCAGTTTCTCATGTGGCCCCTTGGGAAAATTAATTTCTCCCCCCGCTCTGTCTACAAATATACTTACTGAAAAGTGCTTTGAGGGGTTGCCTTCCTTCAGGTAAATATAATATTGTCTTGTTGTTATAACTATATTAAGTATATTATTCAGGATCCTGATAAAGTTGAAAAAGTTCCTATGTTCTTTTAATCAAATATATATATTGAAAGGTAGTCCTCAACTTACAACTACAATTGAGCCCAAGATTTCTGTTGCTAAGCAAGACAGTTGTTTAGTGAAATTAAGTCCAGGGCCTTTCTTGACACAGTTGATAAGTCAATCACTGCAGTTTTTAAGTTAGTAACACAGTTGTTAAATGAACCTGGTTTCCCCATTGACTTGGCTTGTCAGAAGATCGCAAAAGGTGAGCATAGGACCCTGCAACTGCCATATATACGAATCAGTTGCCAAGCATCTGAATTTTAATCATGTGGCCATGGGAATGCTGAAACTTGTCATTAAGTGTGAAAAACAGTCATCTGTCACTTTTTCACTGCTGATGTAACTAAATGAATTATTCTAAGTCAAGGACTGCCTCTGTGTGTGTGTGTGTGTGTGTGTGTGTGTGTATACATATACATACACATATACATATATTAGCTGAAATGAATTTAAAAAATAAAAATAATGGGTATGTGAAAAAATGGATATACAGTATATATATATATATATATATATATATATATATATATATATATGCCAATTATATATATATAAGCCAATTAAAACCATCATTTATATTTACATAAAAAAATCTGGATACAAAATGTATAAAAGTATTCTTATATAGTGGGATCTTCTGAGAAAATAATGTAAAGCTTGTGAAAAATCACTTGAAAAAGCTCTTTGCTTGCATCTGAATCTGCTTTTTAAAGGTGCAACAAATCTGCTCTGAAGCTGAAGGTTTGTATCCAGATGTATGTTCAGAAAGAAGATATTGAAGAAACAAAGATTTGCACATCCCTACATATCATTTGATTAACATCTCTTAAACTGAATGCTGAGAATAAGAGAGCAATGATCCAAATTCAGCTATTCTTTTTTATATATATTCATTTATTTTCTTGGACCAAATATTTATACTCTGTTTTCTCCTTCTTAGCTGAAATGGACAGCCTTTCTGAACTATCACAACAAGGTGCCAACCACGTCAACTTTGGTCACCAGCCAGTCCCAGGGAACACTGCTGAACAGCCACCATCCCCCGTTCAGCTTTCTCATAGCAGTCAACCATCTGTTCGGACCCCACTTCCAAACATGCACCCTGGACTTACCCCCATTAGTCCTCAATTGGTAAACCAACAATTGGTAATGGCCCAGTTGCTAAACCAGCAGTATGCAGTGAACAGACTTCTAGCCCAACAGTCCTTAAATCAACAGTACTTGAACCATCCCCCTCCTGTCAGCAGATCCATTAACAAGCCGTTGGAACAACAGGTCTCAACTAATACAGAGGTGTCTTCCGAAATCTACCAGTGGGTGCGTGATGAATTAAAACGAGCAGGAATCTCACAGGCAGTTTTTGCACGTGTGGCATTTAACAGAACTCAGGTTAGCCTTTTTTTTAATGTCTATAATTTATATAGAACTGGAGTTAACTTAATCACGTTTAGGCTGTGATTCTAAATACCCTTACTTATGCTAAGAAATTTTAAATTTTTTCTCTCTTTTTTCATCTTTCTCTTTTCTTTATCTCTCTTTTTTAATGGCAATTATTTGGGGAGACAGCAAATCTTTTGCTAAGATTTTTAACAACCTGTTTGATATAGTTGCCCTTTATCCCCATACTATTAAACCTTGCACATTTATCCTTTTAATGGTGCAAGTATGGATTTATTTATCTAGAACAATTATAAAGCTACAGTAATTAAGAATTATCCACATTATTGGCTCAATTCACTTCTCTCTAAATTAATTACACTTTGTGCATGCTGTGGACACATAGAAGCAATATTTGCAAGCTGAAATATTGAACAATATTTTAATATTACTTATGCAGAAGCAACTGTTGCTACCTTTGATACCTAACGAGCAGAGGAAAGTGAATCACATAATTCTGGAAAAAGAATTATGTGGCAGGAAATAGTTGTGCTGTTTCTTCAATTGCATCAATACACTCAACAATAGATGCTGCAGATTGCAACCTTCAACCCTAAGCATTACATTTCAGACTATTACTGTGCAATTATCTCAAGCAAATGAATTAGCCAAAATTAAATAGCAAATATCATTAGGTTACTTCATAGCCTGCAATAAGGTCCTATCATTTTTTGATACCTGCACAAACAGAAGATAAAACCATTCAAGGGTAACAAAAGGAATTAACCCAAAATAGATACAGAATTAATCCAAGCTCTAAAGTTTGATTCTTCAATTATTTTTGAAGTATTATAAATGGGTACCAGGCATATATATTTAGGTATCAATGACATAAAATTGAAATTAGATGTTACCAGTATGTTTTGAAAAGTTCTTCAGATTTTACACATTAATTAAATACACTACTATAATCCAATTGTATGTTTTATAGTTATATACAATTATTATTTGTGTAGATGCTGTTCCACAGACTCTTTCAAACTGGGTTTTTTCACAGAGATTAATATATATGCAAACCTTTTATTTCAATGTTTTTATCTCAATTTTATTTCTAAAAGAGACCTGGTATTGTAAAACCAAACAAAAGCAAATTCAATAATATAAAAATTCCACTTTGATAAATATCCTTCTAAAATATTGCTTCAGTAATTATTAAATAAATTTAATACTTTAAAAAAATGATAGCTGTATGAGTGTAAATTGTGCCTAAGGTGCTGGTCTAGAAACTGTGAGTTAATATACTATCTGACTGGATAAAATTGAGTCATTCGTTCTCACTCAGCTCACACCTTTGAGTTGTCCAGAATATAGGCAAAAATCCCTCTCTGAGGGAGATGGATGGTTAAGAAATTGAATGAATGAATGAACGAATGAATGTCTAGTAAAGAAATGAGACCATAAACCCTTCTATAATTGTATTATAATTATTATATACTTGTTAATTGTATAACAATTCTTCATTATGAATAAAGTCAGAAGTTCATATCTCTTAAGTTTTTAACAATCAAAATGCCAGATGCGTGTTGAATACTTTCATAATAATTTCTTAATCTACTGCATTACTAGCATTTCAAAGCTTCAAAATCTCCAAATAACTATTGTTATTTGAACTACCTCCATCCTTTAAATTTTATCTTGCATAACGTAAAAAGATTTTTTTTCGTTATAAAATTAATCAAGCTTCTTAAGACAATAGTTGGAGTTGTCATGTATATATCAGATAAAGTTGCTTGGATTCATTCCCAGTTATATTCTGACCTTGTCACAGTCCGGAGGAAATGTATAGGAAAGAGTTTTGCCCAGTTATCTTGGAATGGTTTGAACTCTTTGACCTGGGAAGTTGACAGGGTCTTCAAAAACTATGTGCATAGCCATCTACTTGTTAGATCCATGACCCCCCTGGCTTGTTAAACCACCTGGGAAAGATCATTGCAGTGGTTAATTCCATTTTTGAATGAGGCATTGTTCTTATACCATTAAAGGCCATCCCCACCTAAAGAAGGCATTACTGGATCCCAATGTTCTGGACAATTTTTTTCTAATATCTCACTTTCCATTTTGGGGGAGATAGTAGAGAAGGTGGTAGTGCAACAGGTTCAGCGGGCCATGGAGAAAAAAGATTATCAGGAAACTTTTCAGTCAGGATTCAGACCTTGATATGGGATAGAAAAATCATTGCTTATGCTTTTGGATGACCTTTGGTATGGATAGAATAGGGGTAATGCATCGATCTTTGCTCTTCATGACATTTTGTGACTTTTGACAACATTGACCATGGTATCTTTCGGGCATGATATTCTACTGCTTCGCTTCCTTCTTTGGGTTGATTCAAATTGATGATGATTGGGGAGGAGAGGTCCTGTTCTTGGCCCTTCTACATGGCATGCCACAAGGTTCAGTGATTTCTCCTTTTCTTTTTAAGATGAGGCAACTGGGTAAGTGCATCTGTCACCAGAACGTGAGATTATGTTGATAATATCCAAGAGTTATCTCTAACTCTGATGAATTAAGTAATACCATGACCGTCTTATCCAGTAACTGGAAGTTGTGAGGGTCTGAATAGAAAACAAGCTTCAATTGAACCCCGGCAAGACTGTGTGGTTTTGGTTTGGGTCCTCTGATCCAGCTTTATGTCATCATATGTGTTAGTCTGCAGTCCCCTAATCATCTTTGTTGATCTTCTCTGCACTGTTACATTTCTGCTCTGTGAGCTGAACTGGTGCTAATTTTCTTCTGTGTCCAATTCAGTGTCCTGGTTTTAACTGTAAAGCCCTTTATGGACCAAGCTATCTGAAGAACCACCTCTTACCACTTACATCAGCATGCTTTATCAGAGAAGGCCTGCTATGCTTTGTATCATTGGTCAAGAATTTACATTTGGTAGTTCCCAGGAAATGTGCTTTTTCTGTTGCAATGCCTGCCTTATGGAACATCCTTCCCCCTGAAATTAGGTTGGCCCAATCACTTTGAATATTCTGAAAGATCTCAAGATATGATTGTGTGACCAGGCTTAAGGCTAACATGGAACTGGATACTTGGACAGATGGCTCCATGGTTGAGGAGGTCATTTTTTAATTCTCTCTTTACTTTGTTTATATTTTGGATTTTTGAGTATTTATTACTATTTTTTAATATTTGTAATTCCTGTTTTTATTTTGTTATTTATTATTGTATGCCATCCAGAGTTGCCTTCAATGAGATGGGCAGCTATATAATTTTGATTCATGAATAAATAAAACAAACACAAACAGTTGCTTGATTTTTATAATTCAGATTTTATTAGCAAAATCCAGCAATTTAAGCTTTTAAACTGAAAAATTGAATGTGACTCTTCAATCATTCTGACCATTCTAAAAGAATACATTGAAAATATTTGTGATTGCTCTTGGTTCTGTGACTTTTTTTCACTGAAATATTGGAATAATTTTCACATTTAATTTATTTATCAATAAGTATGGATAGGTTTGCAGCCATAATTGTTGCAGCCATTTTGCTAGTAAAAAAAATTAATAACAAATGAAGACTGCAGTTTGATTTTAACAATATACAGTTTTGGATTTACGAGCCCAATTTTTTTTTTTTAAATTTGATTTATATGCCGCCCTTCTCCGGGGACTCAGGGCAGCTTACAATGCGTTAAGCAATAGCCTTCATACTTTTGTATATTTATACAAAGTCAGCTTATTGCCCCCACAAACTGGGCCCTCAATTTACCTACCTTAGAAAGGATGGAAGGCTGAGTCAACCTTGAGCCTGGTGAGATTCGAACTTACAGTAATTGCAGACAGCTGGTGTTAATCATAATGCTATCAATCTGCTGAGCCACCAGGCCCTAGTAATTAAGCCCAAAATTTCTGTTGTGAAGCAAAATAGGTGTTAAGTGAGTTTTACCCCATTTTATGAGCTTTCTTGCCACAGTTATTAAGTGAATCATTACATTTTTTAAATTAGTACCACGGGTTATTAAATGAATCTGGCTTCCCCATTGACTTTGCTTGTCAGAAGGATGCAAAAGTGATCACATGATCCTGGGACATTGCAACCGTCATTAATACATACCAGTTTGCCAAGCATCCAAATTTTGATCATGTGATCATGGTCATACAATTTTGATCATGCAATGGTTGTAAGTGTGAAAAACAGTCGTAAGTCACTTTTTTCAGTGCCATTGTAACGTTCAACATTCACTAAACAAATGATTGTAACTTAAGTACCTGTAATTAAAATTAACCGTTTCCATTTTTATTTTATTTACTTCTTAGATTTATTTGCCTCTCATCTTGCCTAGAGTGATTATTAGTGAGATAGGTTCAAGTTCCTTTGCTGATACAAACAATATCATAAGGTTATACTGAATGATTTAATTGCTATATGGGTAATCTTTGTTTAGCAATCACAATTAAAGTAAAGAAGTTGCTAAATAAAACTGTGATTGTGCTTATGATCATATTTCAGCTTTACTTTGCTTTACAGAACTGCAAAGCGCATGAATGCAGTGATTGGTTGTAAAATTACTTTTTCATCACTATTGTAACTGTGACAGTCACTAACCAGGCATTTGCTAAATGAGAACTACCTGTTACTATTATACTAGAGATTTTAGATGTAATATACAGGCAGGTGTATTCTAAAAATACAAATATTTTTCATTACATTATCAGTGATAGATAATGAACCCAGATCAAAATTATGACAATAATTGAATTTAGCTCCCTGTGTTTCTTAATGTCTGTCCCACTTGTTATATAATGACCTTTTCATATTTGAGGAAAAGGCCATTATGGATAAAATAAGAACCTGTAGTACAGTGGACTAAAGCACTGTTATTAACATCTGCTCCTTGCAATTACTGCAAGTTCAAATCTCACCAGGTTCAAGGTTGACTCAGCCTTCCATCCTTTCAAGGGTAGGTGAAATGAGGACCGAGATTGTGGGGGCAATAAGCTGACTTTTATAAATATACAAAAGTATGAAGGCTATTGTAACACATTGTAAGCCGCCCTGAGTCTCCGAAGAAGGGGGGCATATTAAATTAAAGCAAAAAAAAAAAAGTGAAAAATGAATTTAAAACCATAGCAAAGTCCTATCCAGGTTACCAAGTTTGGTGTTCATTTCTTTCTTCCTTCTTTTTTTCATTTCACATTTGGTACACTGTTTATTTTCCAGTAAAATGAAGGATGAAGATGGATTATTCAAAAATGATAACAGTAATGGACCATCTTGTAATATTTTATTGAATTTGAGTTCTGCAAATTACGTGGTAGAGGAAAATTTGCCTGCTTAAGTATAACAGAAATTGCTACTGTGTTCATATAATTCTTCATAGTGTAATTTAAGAAAAACTCACTACCCATATTACTGTTTGAATAAAAGGTAAAAAGGTGCTATTACACTATCATGACAGCTCTCCTCTTGCTAATAAGTGACAAAGATAAATGTGTCTGCTTATATGTTCCTTGGCAGGACTCCAGATATGCGGGTGGAGTTTGAAAATAATGTTCCACCTGGATATGAGATTTCAATCCACTGCAATGCAGATAGCATACAGTGATGTTAATCATATTGGTATTTGGGGGTGAGGGAAAGTTTCATCAGATCATAGTTTTCTTTGGAGAGCTTTGAAATTCCATGAAGCTGATAAATTATTTGTAAAAAAAAAATTAATTAATTTTTATAATGTGTTTATGATGAATAACTGCAAGGGAAAATAAGTAAATATAATTAAATATTTCTTTATTTCACACAAAAGCAAAAGTTTAAACACATTAGTGCAATTGTAATCAAAAATATAAAACAAAAGCAATATAGTGTTCAGGTGTGAAATTCATTGAGATAAGCAGTAGACAAAGTAAGGTAAACTTTAAACTTCAAATTACTATCTAAATAAAATGTATTAAGATTATATTGGTCTGTCTGAAAATAGCTTAGAAAGGGCTGTTATGCAGAAAATATGTTTCTCACTAGTGTGAGCCAGATATACAGCCTACAAGTGCATCATGTTTTCTGATAAGTTAGGTTTAAAAACCTAATCGTATTGCAGCAAGTAAACACAAATGATTGTAAATCTGAACAAACATTGAGTAATAACATAAATTAAGATACAAATTACATTTGACTATCTGAACAGAGGAACACTTTCTATGAAGATGGATTTAATTCTGACTTATGCATAGATATTTTAATACAAATGGACAAATTTAATAGTGTCTAGTGTCTAACATTTTTGAAATATACAATGGACATAAAGAATCTGGCTTGGATTATAGAAAGTAAGATTTGGAAGTGTAGAATCATGAAACAAACTATGTGATTGCACATAGTTGCACAGTGATTCAATAAAATATCTAGCAGGATATAGAAGAGGAAAAAATAAGGACAGGATTTCCCACTAGTTAAATGCAATCCTTGTTCTTCCAAACCCACAAACTTCTTCCAAAGATTTAAAGCATATAATTTGGGATATAGAGAGCTAGCAGAAATTTGTACAGATAGTTCTCAGGTTATGACCATAGTTGGGTTGAGAATTTTTGTTGTTAAGCAAGGCAGTTAAAAAGTGAATCATATCCAATTTTGCCACATTTGTTAAGAAAATCACTGCAGTTGCAAGTGAATTGTGGTTGTTAAGCAAATCTGACTTCCCGTTAACTTTGCTTGTTGGAAACTGATGGTGAAGTTCATAAATGGTAATTACATGACCCAGATGACAGTAAATACATGCTGGTTTTATTTTATTAACGTGACCATGGGGATGTTACAATGATATAAGTGCTAAATCAGTCGAAAGTCACTTGTTTCAGTGCCATTTTAACTTTGAATGGTCACTATTTTGGGAAAATAATAGGCATAATAAATACAATCCTTTATCACATATGAACATTTGGAAAATGTCGATCTGTGTTCATTAGTTAAGATGCAAGTAAGTTAGAGTTGTGTATTTAATTTTAGTGTCAAATTCTAAAATAAACTGGGATAAGCTGATTTTTCTAGGGCATGGAAAGACTGGTGGCAATAATGAGCAACAGAGTTGCTTTAAAATCAGTGTCTTTAAAAATGTTGGAATGATTAGATACAATCTCTGATTTGATTTAGTTAATTTGATTTAATTTTTAAGCAAAAAAGGTAGGTTAAGCTCCTCATAGGCTTAGATTTATCAATCCTGGAAACAGTTGTGAAAAGAGATCCTCTTTTCATTTTCAAAGGAAATATATCCTGCTATTTTGTAGATACTTTGTATCAAATAAAAAATTTTTCCATTAAACTTTCACAGCATAATATAGTTTTAGGATACTCAAAACTTTTCAGATCAATATATTTATTTTTGCTTTTACTTTACTAAATAATCAACTTCAATGGTCCATATGTATGCTTGCCATGATAATTACCACAGACTTTGATGGTGAAAGTGGCAGAAATCAAAATTGTTTGGTTTTTTTACAAAGATGATAGTAATACCATGTATATAACCTATAGCATGAAAGATAAGAAAGTGTATACGCTTGTATATTGTCTAAAGCTTCTGTCCTTTAATAAAAAGTAAATTCAATTTGTCTCAGAGGAAGACTTAATAACAGTGGCAAAAATCTTGATCTTTAGTATCTAGTGATGAAGTAGGTTCTAAATTTGAAAATAAATAAATTTAATTCTGTGAAGTAATTAACTATCACAGGGTAAAATATAAATTGCTCCAGTATTCCATAATTACAAAGTAAAGCTTTTGAGGGTGTTTCCTAAAAAGAATGTAAGAATGTTGGATATTAAGAAGCTATTTCCTTGATTATCTGAGGTTATTGGTAGTAAAGTGCAAAATGTCTTGAATTCTTAACATTTTGAAATTGAAACACTTATTCCACTGTTGCTGAAACAATTGACTTTGAACTTAGCATTTTTTTGCCTAAAATGCTTCAGTTGGAAAATATTGTTAGTCATAAGTTGGTAAACCTCAACTTTGGATAATCATAAATAGAAAAAGAATTCTTAGGAGAATCAACTATGAATTGAAACTTATATAATATTATTCTACCATTTTTCATGTTTAAATAAATAAATGAGTATACCCACAAATACCAAATATGAAATTTTATATTAAATAAAAAGTCAGTAAAACAGACTAATTAAGCACAGTTGGTTTGTTTTATACATAAAACTTATGCTTAATAACAAATTAAGAATACAGCTCCGGTTTTCTTCTAGGCTACCTAAATTGTCAGTAGTAAGTTCCTATTCAGAATTACTGTTTTTATGTGTGTGCATTTTCTGAAGTTGGTAACAAAGACAACTGTGATTTTATGGCATCTATACTTTGCTCTATATAGCCATTTGAGTGTACTTGTATATAAATATATACATATTTATTCTGCAGGGCTTGCTCTCAGAAATCCTGCGAAAAGAAGAAGACCCCAAGACTGCTTCGCAATCTTTATTAGTAAACCTTCGGGCAATGCAGAATTTCTTGCAGCTGCCTGAAGCAGAAAGAGATCGAATATACCAGGATGAAAGAGAAAGAAGCTTGAATGCAGCTTCTGCTATGGGCCCGACACCTCTTATAAGCACACCACCCAGCCGACCTTCACAAGTAAACTATTTTCTACATTTTTCATATCTTTTTATACATACATACATACATACATACATACATACATACATACATACAGTACAAATATATATATTTGTACCTAAGGCAAGCGTCACAATATTTTTTCACAGATAATATAATATCTGTATTACATACAGATAATGTAATGAATTTTAATTTATTATTTTAATAACATCAGAACTGCTGTCTATGTAACAGTATAGTTTACTAGTGTCCTTTTTAAAAACCATATCAAACTGGAGCAGACATTTTAAAGAAATTGTCAGTTGAATTGAACAATTTACTCATTTCATTTCAATACTTTAAATACTAATTTTAGTGAGTATTGATGCTGTTAGTTTAAGTGTGATGCTATATGTATCTTGTGTTGGAGAACTGGCAACACTTATGTTTAGTTTAATCATTAAATGCCTTACAGTTTCTTAATGAACTCACTTACATGTGAATAAGAGATTAAGGCTCAACAGAACAGTTTACAGTAAATAAATTGTATTTTCAACAAAAATATGCCAATGATATATCTTTTAATACCTGGAAATCATCCATTTTACCATAATTAAATCTAATTGCTTTAGTATTTTTCTATAAATCTGGCTAAAAGAATGTTGTATTGAAATATCTAGGATATTTTTTGGATGCACATTTCCTGTTTCTTGTTACAAAGATAAGAACTGACCTTCATATTTAGAAGATAAAAGACTTTTGGAGACCATTTAGTATAGCTTTAGCTTTTGACTGATGGTTTAGACTTTAACAATCAAAATGTGCTTTTTATAAACTATTGTCTTTTTTATGTCATCTTTTAATGACATATTTGGAATAGCAAAATATAAAATAGCGCCTTCCATTCTTGAGAAAACCACCATGGAGAGAGCAGTTAATGGAACTACTACTATGTAAATATAACTGTGTTTCTAGGCGCCACAGTAATAATGGAGTAGTAAACTCTGTCCCAATAAAAAGCTATTTGGAAAGTATGTGCACTTATTATAACTCTTGTGCATTTGCAGAACAGGCTTGAAAAGTAGTCTGTTTTCCTTGAAATGAAATACTTCATGAATTTAAATGCACAGTATAAGATTAAGAGCTAAACAAGGATTTAAAAGTAATTTTGTTCCTAAACTAAAACAGTACTTAAAAGAATGCATTTATAAAGAGTGTATGTGTATGCACATATGTCTGTATGCACATACCTGAGAAAAATATGAACATTTATGACTTTTGACTTATTTGCAATGTCTTGTATATTGATAATGATACATGAAAACCAGTGAATGTGCACCACATATTTTTGATCTTAATTTTATCATTCATTCTTCACTGTTTTAACACTCAGTTTTAGTAATCTTAATTTTATAACCTCACTATTTGGTGAGGATTAGGTTTATAAAGTAAACTAAATGATGACTGATTCTTTCAATAGAAATTATGGAGAAAAACCATAGCCTCTGAAAGGTTAATTAGCAGTATATAATGTAGTGCTCACTAGAGCACAGCAAACTAATCATCCATGCTATTCTTAATGGGTCAGGAGAAAATGTTAAGAAAGAAGGGAAAGATATTCGTGTTACTCTGCTAAACAAGAAACAGATTTTTTTGGGGGGGGGAGGAAAAAAAGTTTTTTTGAAGCAAGGTTTATCAACATACATCAACCATCCCCTAATGTTTTGTTAAATGTTTATACATTTTTTTCTATAGAGATGTATGAGTCTTTATCCACTAATATTCTTATAATCAAAGCAATCTCTATTATAATCAGTCAAAAGTTTTCATGAAAATAAGTATAAGTGATCAAAATAGTTATGTATCTAAGTAGATAGATAGTTTAGGTGCAGGTGTGTGTGTATGTCTGTGTGTGTGTGTGTGTGTGTGTGTGTGTGTGTGTTTGCGTGTGTGTATGTAGGTATATAGGTATATAGGTATATAGGTATATAGGTATATAGGTATATAGGTATATGTATATATGTATATATTTATTTTTGTTTATAAATCCATATGTACACACACACACACACACACACACCTGTCCAGTAAAATACTGTTTAGACATTAAAATTTTAATAATGTTGATACTTATGTGTTTATTAATCTTATAAAATGGTTCAAATGTTAATTAGAAGCAGAATTTTGACCTCGCTTCAGTGCAACACTTCACTACTTTTCATTAAAGCAGCCTAAAATTTGCAGCTATTTAGATGTCTGAAAAAATAGTTATGCTGCTTCAAGGGGCTGACTTATTTAAATTTAATGCAATTCTTAGGTAGCAACATTTTTTTCCTCAGGTTTAAACTAAAATAAAAAGTTGAACTTATTTAATAAATAGCAGAGAAGGACTCTGTTCATATTCATATGTACGTTATATTTTTTATAAGATATAACCTATGTTACTTTAGCACATTTCAAAAATATGTTCTGTCATCTTGCAAAGGGGGAATGATGGCTCAGTAGTTAAATATACTAAGCTTGTCAGCTGGAAAGCTGACAGCCTGGGTTTGACATTTAAACACCATGCAATGGGGCGAACTCCCATTCCCTGCTCCTCCTGCTCACCTAACATTTTGAAAGCATGCAAATGAGAGTAGATTAATAGGTACCACTTCGGTGGGAAGGTTCCATGCACCATTGGCATATAGCCATGCTTGCCATGGAATATGTCTTTGGACACCACTGGCACCCTTGGCCAAAAAGTGGAAATGAGTACTGTGTCCTAGAGTCAGACACAACTGGACAGGAAAACTTTTACCTTAATCTTGCAAACAACAAAAAATGCCTTTGGTGATTTAGAATAATCTAGCACATATTCCTGCAATGCTCCCATTTTTTCTAATCAATAATTTAGAACAACATGGGGTCTAAGAGTTTATTCATTTTTTACATTATTTCTTAATACATTGGAACACTAAAATGTATTCCAGATTATCCTAAAACTAGAAAGTTTTACTGAAAAAAAATCCATAAAACTATGATAAAATTAAACATTGAACATAGTATTTTTAAAAAGTATAAGTAAATCTGTATAAAATATGGAACTGTGACCAGTTGACCATTCTAGCTGGGAAAAAAATTATACTGTAATTAGATGTTCTATTGTAAATTATAAAGTGAACCACATTGGACCAGTGCAAGTAGTCCTGCAGTTGTACAAAAGAAGAGGGATATAAATTTAATAATAAACAATCAATCAATCAATCTATAACAGATTTTATTTAATAAATAGGCAGTATTGAAAGTTTCAGTTGGAATATAACGAACTGTGAGAGGGTTATGTTGAACATATACCTCATCAGAAATAATCCATGAATGAATTAGAATTACTCTAATGTCTCCTCAAAGTTAGACATGCAATGAATATTGAACCTTTTTCAATTTTCAATATTTCTAGATAAATATGATCTAAAATATGATGTGTTGTCCACCCAAATCTTAAAACTAGATAAAGAAAGCCCAATTAAATTAATGAGTAAAAAAGGTGATGTTTTATTTATTGAGGAAAGTGATCCAGTTTAACATATTTGTGTGTATAATAATTGTTGTGCCCCCCTCAGACAACAATAACTTCAAATAAACATTTCCAATGTCTATTGATCAGCATTCCTTCTTTTTACTCACAACAAACATGTCTATAATCCATTTGAATGTAACCTACAGAAGGAAGAAATTATACCAACTGCTGTCTTGAATTGATATTTTTATTTCCTTCTTAATTTTGGAGCCTCATTTTATTTTATTTGTATATTTTGTGATAATTTTTGTTCATATCGTTTTCCATAATCATATCAGATTTAAAAAAATTCCAACTCTTTTTTCTAACATCTTCTGGTATAACAGGTTCTTCTGAGAACAAGGTGTTCATAACATACAACATAGCTCACACTGCTGACTCACCGTCCTTGTTATTCCACAATAATAACCATTATAAATTGATTACTTCCAATATCAAAAATAATGTTTCTTTCCCATGAAAATGGGAATGGAGCAAATATATGAAGTGCAACTTAGGCAATCTCCCATTCTCTCTTTCTTCAGAGAGGGTAAAAGCAGTCAATCTACTTGTTGGCTCCTTGTTCTTAACCATAATTAGCATTTCTGCAAAATGAAAATCCATCTTAAGTCTGCCATTTCTCCCCAGAAAACCAGAATTCATCAATAATGGTAAATTATCCTGCTTCAAAGTCAGCAAAGCAGATTCAAACCATGATACGGCCAGTACCATATTTTATAGATGGGTTAATTATATAACACTTTTCATTTGAGCCAACAATTTGCTCTTCTCTAGTTACAGAAAATTCTTCCAATACCTTTTGTTTTGTCAATATGGTCTTTTGCAAATTGTAGATGAGCAGCAATGTCGCACTGGTAGCTTTCTTGTAACTTTGTCATGCAACCATTATTGTTCAGTGTTTTCTGGATGATGATGTCATAGACATTCACCAAATCAAGAGAGGCTTTTGGTCCCTTAGACATTATCCTGGGATCCCTTGATATCTCCTAGATTATTATGTATCTTGCTCTTGATTTGATCTTTGTTGGTTAACCACTCCTGGGTAACAATGGTGATGAATGGACTCTATTTTACACAATTTGTCCAGCAATGGACTGGTAGAGTCCAAAGTCTTTGGAAATAGTTTTGTAATGTTTTCCAGCATGGTGAGCATCAACAACTTTTTCTTAAATGTTATCAGAAATCTCCTTTGTTTGAACCATGAAACATACCCACAAATTTGCATTGTAAAGTTTCAGACTTTCATAACATCCAGAATTCTCTTTTTTAAATACTCTCATACTAATACCTGATTATTATCCCATTGATTGAAACATTTGAATCTATTTTCTCCATCAAATTAAGTGATAATCCAACAGATTCACATACTTTATCAGACAAATATATAGTTTTGGATCATATGCCTCGATAAATGTATTTGATGAATAAATATAGTATTTTTGACTTATTTGTCTAATTCGGTTTTGCTTATATAATTTTAGGACTTGGGTGGAGAACAGATTTAGGTTTTAGGTTATAGTTATGAAAAAAAAGTTGAACTCTCAAATGGGTTCACTAACCTTTAAACGTTGACTGAAATTAATTTACCTTACCTTGAAATTGCCTATAAAGTCTGAATGCTTTGAGAGATTATCTATGATAAAAATGCCAATAAATATTCCTCCATCTTGTTTAAGAAAAATTTTACAAAGAAAGTTGGGAAAATGTACAGGCATTTATTAGGTTTTTTAAAAATATATTTATTTATTTACAAGCATCTATTTATTTCATTTGCCATAAAAATAATTCTTCTTAACCCTGTAGGGAGGGAGAAACCACTTAAATGAAACATTCTATTTGATCATTTCTACCAGAATCTACTTAGAATTTTTTAAATTAAAAATTTGAAGTTAATAAAACCCTAAAATGAATTACAGAAGTGTGACAAAAGAGAGGCATCTTTGTTTATTCTCTCTATGTGTTGAACATGGCAGCCAAAGAGGATTTCCATGAGTGCATTCTTATGCTGGGGTACAACACAGAATAAAAGGATGTCTGATAACTAAGGCAATTTTCATCTTCAGGGGACCTCTCTTTTTAAAGATGAAATAGGGAAGTTCACTTAAAGCTCTACTTGTCTCTCTTGGCATGTTATTTAAACATTTGGCAGGATCTTGTTATAGGAAATATATAATTATTTCACCTTATTATTATAATTGAGTTTGAGAATAAGCCCTCTTGATTTCAGTGGAACTTATTTATAATTAAGAGCACTTAAACTCTAGTGTGTGCTGACAGTTATAGTGCTCTTAACTGGGCATCTTTTTTATCTGTTGAATAATGATATATCATATTTCTAGGTAAAAACAACTGCTATTTCAACAGAAAGAAATGGAAAACCTGAAAATAATACCATGAACATTAATGCTTCCATTTATGATGAGATCCAACAGGAAATGAAAAGAGCTAAAGTATCTCAAGCATTATTTGCAAAGGTTGCAGCAACAAAAAGCCAGGTAACTCTGTGGTCATCTGTGAATTAATGTTGCTGTTCTTGCTTCTTTATTGTTCAGTTTAGTTGGATGAATGTATGAATAAGATCCTAAATGTGATTAAACACAATAAGAAATTAAGTGGCTTCTCTAGAATGTAGATCAAGATGTTTTTAGCTGACTATATTTTTTTCTGATACATTATAAAACATGACATATTTATTGGCAATATGGTGAAAAAGTATTATGTTGACCAGTCATGAACTGTTCAAATTGTAGCCTCTTAATCTGTTCAATATAATATTAGTACTTGTTATATGTGCAAATCTGGATATCCTTCAATTCTTTCTGTTCCAATTCCCCAATCTAGTCTTTTTTGACTTAAGACTTGAAAGTTTAATGGTTAGTCCCATGTATGCATAGAGCTTTCTGAATCATACAGAAAATAAGAGTCCAGATTTAAGAGAAAGGAGCCCAAAGGTGAGGAAACATAATGGGAGGTGGGGAGGTTTTAGGTAGAGAATAATTTTATAAAGAAACAAATATAAACCAATTTAATGTAAAGCTTGGGAGCTTAGAACTTCTTTGAGGATTGCTTTATTGTAAGTGGATTCCAGCTAATGTGATATACTTTATGACTTGATTAATGACCTGCTGTTATGGATGTCCCAATGGGGAACAATATAAAGACTTTAATAACTAAATATTCAGAGGATATGTTCAAGAATATTTTTGATGAAAGAAATGTTAGGAGAAAAACATAGCTCAAGAAAAAAAATGGTTAACAGTAAGAAAAAAATGGTACTTCCAAATCGTTTTTAAGATAAACCAACAGAACTATGCATTGCTTCAGTGCACATGGTGACAATCAGGGAGCAATATGTCAGAAACAACTTCTGTGTCTTTTGTGAATTCTAAGCATGATCCTGAGAAACTATATGTTTGGTGTAGAAATGAACTTTCAAACTGTTTCATGGAATCCTGGGTTTCCATGAGATTCCATAAAATGGGATTCCTTGAGACACAAATGGAAAAAAAATGAACTTGAACTCAGCTAGGTTTTCTTTCTTTCTTTTATTTATTTATTTAATGAGATTTATATGCCGCCCTATCTCCAGCCGGACTCAGGGCGGCTCACAGCAGTAAAAAACATCTAATGAAAAAGTTTAAAAAAAATTAAATCCAAATCTCATAATTTAACAGTTAAAAGTGCAATTAAGACTAACAAGTTAAAAATTAAAACCCCATCAGCTAGGTTTTGTTTTTAATCATTAAAGCTTTGCATCTTAATCAGGAAATTCAGGGATATATTTTGTAACCAAGATTCTATTCTGATGCCTGAAATATTTTTTTGAATCCCTAAAAGCTTACCTTTCTTTAAGAGTTCAAGTCCATATCCATGTATTCAGTGGTGAAATCTAAAATTTGTTACTACCGGTTCTGTGGGCGTGGCTTGGGGGGGTAATGTGACTGGGTGGGCGTGGCCAATTTTTTTTTTACTTTTAAAACCATTTTTTACATGTAAAACTATGTAAAAAAATGCTTTCAAAAGGCTCTGACGATCCCAGCTGAGTTGCCTGATCGTCAGAGGGTTTTTAAAAAACCCTTTGCTGATCAGGCAACTCAGCTGGGATCGTCAGCCATTTAAAAGAAAAAAGTTTTTTTCAGGCAACTCAGCTGGGATCGTCAGAGCCATTTAAAAGAAAAAAACCTTTTTCTTTTAAATGGCTCTGACGATCCCAGCTGAGTTGCCTGATTGGCAGGCAACTCAGCTGGGATCGTCAGAGCTTGGCTCATCAGAGGCATTTAAAAGAAAAAAAGCTTCTGATGATCGCGCGGCTCAGCTGGGCATGGAGGGCAGGGCCAGGCATTTTTGCTACCAGTTCTCCGAACTGCCCACCGCCATCGCTACCTACTCGCCTGAGCCGGTCCGAACCGGGAGCATTTCACCCCTGCGTGTATTAATTTCATCCATTTTTCCTGTCCAATATTTAACAAATTATATTCAACTAATTGGCTCAACAATACTTGGTGGTCTTTAGGCTGAAGGTTTTAACTGGATTTCCCTATTCCTAATATACCATTCTAACCGTGGTGAGCTGCAGTGGCGCAGTGGTTAGAATGCAGTACTGCAGGCTACTTCTGCTGATCACTGGCTGCCAACAGTTTAGCAGTTCGGGTCTCAGCGACTCAAGGTTAACTCAGCCTTCCATCCTTCTGAAATCGGTAAAATGAGAACTCAGATTATTGGGGACAATATGCTGACTCTGTAAAACCGCTTAAAGAGGGCTGTAAAGCACTGTGAAGTGGTATATAAGTCTAAGTGCTATTGCTATTGCTAACATAGGATAGGAAACTTGGTTCTTTTAATCTGTTTTGAATTCCCTCACCCATAAACCACAGCCAATATATTAGTTATATTAGTAGTAAATTATAATGAAATAAGTATATATTATATATAAATAAAATGTTACATGTTTTAAAAACTAAATTCTGACATAGATTTTATAATTAAGAATATTTGATTTGAAATCTAATACAGATGAGTCACCCTTAAATAGTGCTCTAGCTTAATCAACACAAAATCATGATAGTTCCCAGTTCAGATTGAATAATTTGTGATTTGAGTTCAGGATGCCAAAAATGAAGGCAATCAAAGACTGAATGTACTGGACACATTTATTCATATTGTTTGAACATATTGTGACAGTAGTTTGTTTTCTGACTTGATCAGATATAATAATTAACTTTGTATCTTTGATGGGTTTTTTTCCCCTATGCACAAACTTTAATGCACCTTCAGCAACAAACAAGCACAATGTTGCTTTTATGTAACCAAGGTACTTTTCCTATTCTTGAATTTGTGATTATTATTTTATGGGATATTGAATTAAATCTGCCATATATGTTTAGACTTTGACCTGAATGTTTTTATATCAGCATAATAGAGCGTATGATAGCATATATCCCATTTTGGAGTAAACATCTATTTCAAATAACTTTGGTTAATTGATGAATTAGAAAAAAGTGACACTAACAACAATTTTTAAAATTTAAAATGTCATTTTAATAAATTTCATCTGCCAATGAGAAAATCCTTTCAGAGTGCTGGAATAAATTTATGTGTTTACATCCCTGAATAAACATGCAAAATTAAAATATATGAATTGTAAGTTTTTACTTAATTTTTCTATCTGATCATTGTTCTTGGAATATATTTGTAAATTTAACTTATTCTGAAAAAATTAAGAAATTGGGTATTAAATTGCAAAGTTGATCTGAAAGATCAAATTAGGTTTCCACTTTTCCCCTAAAAAAGGAAACACTTTTTCAATCCTGGCTAAATTGACTGATGTCACCTTTCTTTATACATGATAGAGCAGGGCTGTCAAACTTGTGTCGTCATGTGACATATCAGGATTTTTTTCCCCCTTCGCTAAACTGGGCATGGGCGTGGCCAGCGCGTGATGCATTCTGGCCCACGGGCTACGAGTTTGACAGCCCTGTGATAGACTTTAAATTCTGTTATTGCAGTTTGCTTTATTATTTAAACTGTAAGTTTGGAAACGTTTGCATTTGGGAATTGCTCCATCTTTCATTATATAAAAAAGATGTTTCTTTTTAAAGTTATATGCTGCAAGGAATACTTAAAAGGATATTTTGGAAATGTTACATCAAAATGATTAAACTCAAGCTGTGGACTGTAAAAAATTACAGCTTTACAGGCCACATGCCTGCCTACCCTTCAATCACTGTCAAAGTGATAATTTCTGCAATAATATGTTTCTTTTATTGTAGGATTCTAAACACCAAGTGCTGTTTAAACATTAAACTGAATTGTTTCTGTTAGCGTTGCACTCACTGTGTCATACATCAGACCACTACAATCTCTTGTGGAATGTAAAATTCTGTCATGAATCATGGCTTGTGTATGGGAAATTACTGTAATTTTGATTGGAAATTACAGGGCTCTTGAAATGTTTCTAATTATGATAGAATGTTAACCATGACTTCAAACCTGTATGCCTTTTTTGGTATTTCTACTTTCAAAAGAAGGTTATACAGTGTGCAATAAGAAGAAATATCTGTTATCAGCACCTCTTCATATTACCTATCCTTAATATTTTTGCTTTACTACAATTTATTAGTTACTAAATTGTATACTATGTTGCACTGATACTAAGATTTTATGTTCCATGAATTCCACCTGCAGTCACATATTGTATTTCATATTACATCTTGTATTTATTATACATATTATTATACATTTATCATACATAGTGGCACAGTGGTTAGAGTGCAGTACTGCAGGCTACTTCTGCTAACCGCCAGCTGCCTGCAATTTGGCAGTTCAAATCTCACTGGCTCAAGGTTGACTCAGCCTTCCATCCTTCCGAGGTAGGTAAAATGAGGACCCAAATTGTTTGGGGGCAATATGCTGACTCTGTATATCGCTTAGAGAGGGTTGTAAAGCACTGTGAAACGGTTGATAAGTCTAAGTGCTAATACTTTTGCTATTATTTATTTATTTAGGTTTTTATTTCCTTTATTATTTTTATAAATAACTCAAGATAACAAATTCAAGGCATCTTCTGTTAGTTGGTTTTTAAAAATTATTTAAAAGAAAGTTAAAGCACTAAAAATCCCTCTTAAAGGGGCAACTGAAATAAATTGCCCTCCATTCATTACTGCCTAATAACATAGTGTAAGTATGCATTTTAAAAATAATATTAAAGAAAATTTAGTCTGAAGCCATCATCATTATTAGTAACTAACTACTTAAAAACAACCTGTTGCCTCAAGTAAAAATTGTATTTTTCATAGGAATAATTACCTTTGATTTATAATTTAGAGATACTGTATATGATCTATGTTATGTGGATACCCACTTAAGTAATAGCCTTTCAGCTGTCTATAATTTTAAGATTTATATTTTAGAATTTTATTGAATTTATATTTAATTACTTTTAATCTACTGTAAACTGCCTTTAACTCTTCCCTATTTGGGATCCCTGAAAAATTGAGTTAATTTCTTTTTTAATAAAAAATTGTTTTTTATAAAAAAAAAGTTTCTTCCTAAGAAAAACACCAAATAATACCTTTGTTCATGGACAGCACTTAAAATTTTAATTTTCATATTCATATGCCCATATAAAATATATGTTGCCATTTTATGGTGACTACTTCAAGCATTCACATTGCCTTGCCATATATATTGTGGCATGGAAGTTTCTTATTTGCAAAGCTTTTTCTTCTCTCCAGTGTTGGACATTGATAGATGCTAAATAGAATAAGAAGACATAAGGCAAGTTTAGGCAAGTGTGGTATAGAATCTTGCTTTCATTAACAAAAGTCATATCAATGCTTCATTAACAAAATATATTATTGATCATTTGAGCAGCATAAGTCATATAAATACAAATACAAAATCACATTGTGTTTAGTTAATGCCATGGTATTGCTTACATTATAAAGATATATATTACCCGGTATGAATGTTGATAATACCTTTAAGTTTCTATGACAATCTATTCATATTGACCTATCGTATTAGATAATTGTAAAAAAAAAAAATAGATTGTCTGACATAACTTTGTTATATACCTATTACTTTGGTGTAACATCCTACCATTAAATCTATATTCAAAACCATCATTTTTAACTATTTTCCATTCCTTTAATCTAAGGGAATTTTAAGAAATAAGCACAAAAGAAATTTTCTATTGTTTATTTCTACTTTATTGTAAGCAATTAACATTATAAAAATTTCAAAATTTTGGAAGTGAAGAGCTTTTTTTTCCCCCTCTTGCTGACTTAGAGCAGAAATATCTAATCTAATTGACACATAACAGTTGAACTGGGACTTATTTTTCCTATACCTCTGTTTTTGTTTTAGGTTTTTTTTTTCTTGAGCTGGGCTAGAATCATCCATTTAGTTTTTGAAAATGCCCTTGGAATCTGTTTGTATCTCAGTTTTTATAAACAGTATACTGCTAAACGCTGGTCTTTTGCTTGCAGCATTATACTTTCTTGGTATTTTTTTAATTAAAAGAAAAATAAATAATAAAATAAAGTGAAACACAAATGTTTAGAAGCATCTAAGAAGGTATTGCCAGTTCTTTTGATACCTATAAAAATTACATTCAGTTCCAGGATTTTGTACACAGAGATATCTATAAGAGAGAGGGACTGATACAAATAATACAATTTTTGTAATTTTCAACAAGGCATTGTGACTTTATCATGGCTTCAAACAGATGAAAATATATATGCACCTATAGCAAACTCTTTATTAAAATATTATCATATTCAGTATCTGGTAAATGTTAAAAACAACACAACATACAATATTAGCATTTTACTGGCACTGTGGCTTGCATTTGCTGAACAAAATATAAATCATGGGATTCTTGGTGCAATATGAGCTTGGGGATTTTCATTCAAGCTGTGCATAAAGTGTAAAGCACTGTGAAGCGGTATGTAAGTCTAAGTGCTATTGCTATTGCTGTTTCATTACCAAACTAGGTAACATAATCAGTGCAGTTATTGATGATGTTAGCTAGTTTCATAATGAAACATCTGCAAGAAAACCACCCAGCTCAGAGAGTACTAAGAACCTCACAGTTCAACCCAGAGCTACAAATATTTTATCAGAATAGAAATTGTAATTCAATGAAGACTTACATTACATATACAATACTTAGTCGTTGCATGAGTGTTTTAAATTGTGACACTTCATTAGAAACATTCAATATTTTTCTTTATATAGAGCTTCTTTGTAAAAACATGGCTAATTAGCCTTTTTCAAACATTTACCCTTCTTACGTAATTGTTGGAGAATGTAATTGTCTTGATTTATTTTTCTGCCCTTTTTTTCTCCCAATTCAAAGAGTTACACATATGCTTAGAGAGAGAGAAAGTATATTCTTACACATTTTTTTCTTAATTCCCACCAGTGATTCATATACATCAAAGTGGAATGTATATTCTCATGCTAACATTTTTTTCTGATCATACTCCCACTTCAGGCTTTTCAGTTCATAACTCAGGTTTCAATATTCAGAGTTGAATGTAATTTTGAGATATCTGGATTTAAATTTATTCTTAGTTTGTGGGAGATCATGGCCAAGCAGAAATCTGCTTTGAGCACTGTGTGATGGAAGCAGAAATAAATATGTCCAAGGTAAGTGTATGTAGCTTAATATTTTTTCCTATGCCCATTAGCCTTACCTTCTGTAATACTAATAACCTCAATGATTAATGTAAAAATAGAGAAAACAGGTCATTATTGAAATTAAAACTATTAACAGTACAAGAATTGAGTCTCAGATATTTCATTCCATTCTTAGTACTCCTTGGGATATAAGATCAAGACTCATTTCTCCTATTTCCCAGAGATTCCCTGGTTCACCTGATATGTTCAGCCTTTATTTCCTACTCCAGGACGCAGACCCCAATATAACTCTAAAGGTGGCAAAAAAATTTGCTGCAGTCGTGGCTATAAAAAAACGGAAAAAGAGACGGGTAAGCCCGACGGCAGAGGATCACTAGTATTGACAGTACAGATTGTATTTGAGACAGTAGATGGTGTACTGTCCCATGATCTATCCATATTTGTAAAATATGCTCCCTTTCTTTGTCTATTTTAATTTGGTCTCTGACTGCAATAAAGCTTACTACTAGTACTCCAAAGTAAAATAACATAAGTAATGTGATTCCTTGGTCAGCTGGCCTAACAGGATTAATTAAGCTATATTAACTACATAATAAGTGGGTAGTTGATCTGCCTTTTTGACATAAAAGTAAGAACATAGTCTGAATTATGAAATAGTCAGATGAACAGGAAGGCAGATTTAAACTTAGCTTCCATTCATCTTTTCATTTTGGAATACATCAAAGCTGTGCAGGAATTAGGAAAAAAAATCTCTAGTGAATGAACCTAGATTGAGATCTAACATGTCTATTTGCATGTAAATAAAAAACAGATGGTGCACTACTACTTGATTTGCAGATACTGGGTGGTGTAAGTTAGCATACAGTTTGGGGAATGCTTTGCTAATGTAATGGGACAATGTCAAGATTTGGGAGATCACAGTTTTCTACTGTGTTATATTCTGCCTTTCTCTCACACATTTATCAATATATAAATGATTATTTTCTTCGGTAAAGCAGTTTCAAACTTTTAAACTGCTTTACCGACTCAAGTGGGCGGTGCTCATTTCTGATTCTCAGCCAAGGGAGAAGAGAGATGCTATTATCTGAGAGATGCTTCCATCATCATGTGGCCAGCATGAAAATATGGAATGCAGTAACCTTTCTAACTGAAGCATAGTGCCTATTTATCTACTCATGTTTGCATGCTTTCAAACTGCTAGGTTAGCAAGAGGTGGGACAAGTAACGGGAGCTCACCTTATTGCATGGTGCTCGGGTCTTGAACTCGAGCTGTCATTTTTCCAACTCACAAGCCAGCATCTTTAACCACTGAGCCATCATCCTTTACCATAGAGTAGTATAAAGATTTTCACAAGTCCAGTCTCCCAGCAACTTCATGATATTAAAACAAACTGCAAATTTAAAAAAAAAACTCTTCTGGAAAAAGAGAAAGAAAGAGATTAAACCATAATGTGTAATGTTTGGTATTCTGAATAGGTCTTTGGTCTGAAACAACATTACTTTTTTTAAAAAAATCTGTTAAGGAAGCATATCCTTTCACCTTTACTCTTTATATATCATTTAAATATAGTGAAGCAATATTAATAGAATACAAGATACTTCATTCATTAAGATATTGATTGTGTCTTCCTTCTATCTCTGTCTTATAATACTCCATGATAAAATGAGCTCACAGAAATTCACAATGATGTACATAGCTCTTCTGTAACTCCTCAGGCTGCAGTATTGCCTCAGTACCTCTGTTTCAGAAAATCAGATCATAGGCTGCATGCTGTCATATAATAAGGTGTCTGATCCTTATTACCAGTTTGTTGATGCACAGACTCCTTCAAATTGACCATTGCAACACATGGTTTCCCCTGAAACTAGCTGTGATAATTAGTGTGGCTCTAATGAGACAGAATGTCACTGATCTTGTGCTGAACTGTTGAGTATCGACGCTACGGATGGCAACTGTCATAGCTTGCCATCTGTGACAGAGCCTGGCATATTCTGTTAGCAAGGTAGAGCATGCTCAGTGAGTTGATTTGAAACAAATGGTTTGTTGCCTGATCAGAAAGAGCTTTGGTATGGTAAAGGAGATGATATTTTTATATTTCCTGTTTCTGTTGTGCTAAATCAGTCACAAAAATGCTAACTAATCTATTTCAATTTACAATTAGAAAAATATTTACAGATATTGTTTCACATTTTTGCTGTTTGTAAGACAACAGTTCAGTTGCTTATTTTCATTTTTAAGTGAAAGGATTAAGTAGACAAAAATTATATAATAAGATAAAAAATTGTCACATTTTCTTTTTATTATTGAACCAGATAGTCCACATTGAATCTTTGAAGTAAATGAATATTCTCTCTTGGAGAGTATTCTCTCTTGGAGGAAGATTACCTATTTTTGTTTTTTTATATACATGCAGTGTGTGTGTGTGTGTGTGTGTGTGTGTGTTTCTACCCCTTCACCAAAGAGATAGCCAAATAGAGGTTCCAAATAAGCAGGAAACTGCCACTGTGATATATACCAAATGTATTTAAGTTTTAACAAAATAGAAAGATTATTTCTGACAGAGAAGCCTATGCTTATTGGCTGATGCTATTCTTAACTGAAAACACTGGTCACAAAATTTGTAGAAGTGGAAGTCCAGCACCGTTTATCATTCCATGATGCTTTGTTGCTTTTTATTTCCTCTTCCTCTGGCAGACCACACAGGGCTTGTTCTGAAGAACATTTTCACTAATCTGATCAGGCAGCCAAATACGCCGGGAAAACTGCTTTAATGATCCCACTAATTACCTCAAGTCAATATGAACTGTATTATTAGACTGAGGGAAAATATTCCATTAGGTCTCCCCCTTGGGAGTTTCTCTGCTTTGTGATGTCACTGAAGCCTTCGCCCTCTTGCTTGTAATTAATTTTATTTACACACGCAGGCACGCACAAGGTCACACCTGCACAACCAGAGCTGGCCAGGGAGCTAGTAGCACTCAGCCTTAATCAGATCTGTCATAATTACCATTCTGCATGTTTCTGACACACGCTGTGAAATATTTCAATTTAACTGCCGCTACCAGCACAACCAGATGTAGTGCAAGTGTGGCTGCATTGGAAATATTATTCCTCAGGATAAACTCACTCCTCCTTTTTTTCCTCCGACCCCCCTCTCCATTTTAACAGCTAATGTGGCACAGAAGCTGATGTATCCTGTAAATCTTGAATGCAGCGCTAGATTGATAACAGCAGATTAGACAGTTTAACCACAAACAGCTTGTTCATTTTTCACAAATGAAAACCACATGTGGTGCAACTAAAATTCCAGGCCTCTTTTCAGTGATAGTTCTTTTTCTAGTTCCTTTGTTATTTGAGGTGTATTTTTTGCCACATAGGTTGTAAAATCATGACTTACACACGTAGAAAATAATTGTTATCCAAGCTTCTCAAATTATTTCTTGGTAACTACATTTCATTAAACCTGTAATACAAAGTCAGTCAGCCAACTAGCCAGGGGCAAAGCAAAATATTCATGAGATACTATTTTGTGTGTGTTATCACCTTAACCTACTTTTAGAAAATAACCGGCAGGATCATTTTTTTAAAAAAAAAACTCATCGGGTTGCAACTATATTTCTTATTTGCAAAGATATAGCTTCTCAAAGGCTTGGAGAAACCCCCCTAAGTGAATTTTTACTGAAATAAAATAAAGATTGATGATACATCCTTTGCATTTTGGGGAACTCATATGAAACAGTAAGTTTTGTGATTCAAAAAGATAAAAACCAGAGATACAAGTTATCAGCTTACATAATGTTCACTGTGATTCCTACCACCTATTGCTTAGATTCAGCCATGCTACATAACTGCATTATATAAATATACCCCAAGATTTAATATTGCTTTCTATCCTGAAAGGCAAAACTCTACCATGTTTTCTAAATGTTTATGAGTTAAAACTTTAGCAATATATTAAATATGAAAGCATGAAAAATCTTATATTATTGAATTCTTTTTTGAAAAAAACTTAAAATAGTTATTAAATTAAGAGTGGACAATATAGTATTTTCATTGTTATACTTTTAAAAAAATATTTCATAGGGTTTATATCTATCTTTTTCTACTTGACATGAAGCCAGTCTAAATAGTTTTCCTTGTCTCAGTTTTTCCCCATAACAGCATTAAGCTGAGAGAGAATCTCAAAATCACAAAGTGAGTTTCCATGACAGAGAGTGAACTTGAACCTGGGTCTTTCCAATTGAAGTTCAGCACCTTAGCACCACATTTCAGGTAATCCTTGACTTACAACTGTAATTGAGCCCAGAATTACAGTTGTAAATCGTGCTTGTCATTAAGCAGGTCATCACATGTTGTGCTCAATTTTACAACTTTTTTGCGGCAACAGTTGAGTGAAAGTGACCTTCTTTTTCAGGTCCTTCATAACTTTGAATGGTCACTAACTGACTAGTCAAAAATTGAGGAATATCTATAGTATATTGTAGTAGGTTAATGATTGTTTTACAGTTGAATAGTAAATAAGCTGTTGCTTTTTATACTCAGCATGTATGTATGTGTGCATGTCTGTGCATGTTATGTGTGTGTAAATGTATATGTATATGTGTGTGTGTGTGTGTGTGTATTTGTGTGTGTGTGTGTGTGTGTGTGTGTGTGTGTGTGTGTGTGTGTGTGTTAGAATAGAATAGAACAGAACAGAATAGAACAGGTCAGGACAGAACAACAAAGTTGGAAGGAAGCTTGGAAGTCTTCTAGGCCAACACCCTGCACAGGCAGGAAACCCTATAGTATTTCAGACAAATGATTGTCCAATATCTTTTTCAAAATTTCCAGTATAGGAGCATTCACAATTTCTGGAGGCAAGTTATTCCACTGATTAATTGTTCTAACTGTCAGGAAATAAACGGCCCAGAAGCTCATCTCCACTTGATTGTCACTGTTTATGACAGTCTTAGATTTTAGATTTAGATTTTATTATACTTCTATACCGCCCTTCTCCCAAAGGACTCAGGGTGGTGTACAACCATCTTAAAACACATATACACTTACAAAATTTAAAAACAATTTAAAAACAAATATATAAAAATTTGGCCCACAAAATTAAAAGCTAACAGACACCCAATTTAAAATTCCTATTAGGCCAGCCCGGCTTGTTGGAATAAAAGAGTCTTCACTGATATGAGGAAAAAATACTTAATAAATATATTCCCTGTGATTCTCTCTCCTCACACATTGCTCTGTTTTGTTCTCCCGCACTCAACATTAAATCAAGCTAGCCAATCAGAGAGGAGTGAAGAGTCCTTCCTGGTAATAAACAGAAAATCTTCTCCTTCTAAGCCAACAACAAAGTCTTTACCCAGCCTGCCAAAAGCTTAATGGCCAATTTGTTGACTCTTCAGTAATAAGCTATGAGAAATGGAATAAGAACAACCCATGTTAGGTTGAGAAAAGAAAGACCTTGTTTTTCCTCTTGGTTCCTTTTTTCTTCTGTACATCTGGTACCAAGTTACTTGAGAAAGAAGAAAGCAATTACTCAGTAACAGTACATGAACTGGTCTAGCTTAGTCTTTCTCTTCTCTGTAGCAGCCCTTACCTTAGATGATGATGATGGAACTTTTGCAATATCTGCTTTAACTTCATAGAGTAGAGTAGGGTAGGGTAGGGTAGGGTAGAATGGAATAGAATGTAATGGAATAACAGAAATAGAATAGAATAACAGATACAGTATATGTATCTATATAAAATGCCTGCATTACTTTGTTTGGAATCCCTCAGTAAAGAAACAAAACTTTAGTGAAGTCAAAAATAACTTTGGAGGATAAGATATGATAACTATATTATATAAGCAATATCAGAGAATTTTATTCTCAGATTCCATTTCCAGGAAAGGTTTTGCTGGAGTGTTATTTGTTTTGAGTACTCTGTGAATTTCTCCTGGGCATTCTGTTGGCTACAGTACACTACAAAATACTGATCCTGGGCCTTATGGAAACTAGCAAGATATCTGAAAGACCCAACTTTCTCTAAGATCAGAACAGCATTTTTAGAACTAGATTTAACATGCTGTCATCAACACTCTTGCAAAACAGGTATAACAAAATACTATAGCAAAGTGAATATGTACATGTGGTAATAAGAAGATTGAAATACAGTGGTGGGATTCAGCCAGTTTGCACCACTTTGGGAAAACCGGTTGTTAACTTCTGAGCAGTTTGGTGAACTGGTTGTTGGAAGAAATCATTAGGGCAGAGAACCGGTTGTTAAATTATTTGAATCCCACCACTGTTGAAACATCTTATGTTTGATTCTGCTGCAAATTATACAGGAATATTAGATCGATATACATCCTTCCCCTAATAGATTTCTAAGGAGACCAGACAATTTTTTACATGAACTTCTGCAGCTTAAATCCTGCCATCACCTATGCAGTATCTAAATTTTTGCTGCTGCAATGAAAATAAGACAAAACTGATTGTAGGAGAGCTAGCCCTATATGAGAACATATGCACTAAAGACAAATTCCTTATGTATGCAATCACACTTGGGCAATAAAGAATTCTATTCTATTCTATTCTATTCTATTCTATTCTATTCTATTCTATTCTATTCTATTCTATTCTATTCTGTTCTATTCTATCTAATAACACATTTGGTTATTTTTAATAATTTTTCGAGGATATTCTATGTAGTCTTAATATATTGGATTTATTAGTGAATATAGGATATTGTTGTAATAATATAATAGGGATGTTCAAAGTACCCTGTATTTGATTTACTTACACTAGTCAATATACAATTGTGTTTATTTCCTTACTCTGATTCTACTTGTTACCTTTTATTCCTTTTGTTTGTTTTATGTTGCTGGTCATTGACCTAATAAATATTACACAGAGAACAGTGATCCAGCCCTTTCATCTGATTCATACTTATCAATAACAGTTATTTAAGGGATTATTTAAAATAAAAATGTAGATACTTTTACAGGGTTTGTTAATTTGTTGGTTTGTTTTGATATAGCCCAGTGGTAAAATGTAAAACTTGTTACTATCGGTTCTGTGGGCATGGCTTGCGGGGGGGTGGGGGGGTAATGTGACTGGGTAGGCATGGCCAACTTTTTTTTTCTTTTACTTTTAAAAGCATTTTTTCTACAACCTCTTCAGCCAAAGAGGTTGTTTAAAAAATGCTTTTAAAAGGCTCTGACAATCCCAGCTGAGTTGCCTGATCATCAGAGGCTTTTGTTTTATTTTAAAAGCATTTTTTTTTTTTGCTTTTAAAAGAATAAAAAGGCTCTGACAATCAGGCAAGTCAGCTGGGATCGTCAGAGCCTTTTAAAAGCAATTTTTCTACAACCTCTTCGGCCAAAGAGATTGTTAAAAAAAATGCTTTTAAAAAGCTCTGACAATCAGGCAACTCAGCTGGGATCCTCAGAGCCTTTTAAAAGCATTTTTTTGCAACCTCTTCGGCCAAAGAGGTTGTAGAAAAAATGCTTTTAAAAGGCTCTGATGATCCCAGCTGAGCCATATGATCATCAGAGGCTTTTTTTTTACTTTTAAAAGCATTTTTTTTCAGCCGAAGAAAAAATGCTTTTAAAAGTTAAAAAAAAAGCCTCTGATGATCGTGCGGCTCAGCTGGGTATGGGGGGGGGGGCAAGGATTTTTGCCACCGGTTCTCCTACCCGCTGCCATCGCTACCAGATTGGGCGATCCGGTCCAAAGCAGGAGCATTTCACCCCTGAAATAGCCCAAAATACAGATCTGCTAGATTTTCCAGTGCAAGTACCTGTTAGCACTTGCAAACTTTTCAAGGACATTCTTATCCATTCTATTTGGATACTTATATTATGAATTATGGCTTTGTTTAAGTGGCTATACTGTATATTCCCAAGCCAGAGAAGATATCTAAAGATACATATTGCAAACAGTTTTAAAATGATAATAGAGGTAGTACACTTAATCAGGTTATGTCATGGTAATTTTTTGCTAAGTTGTACAAACAAAGTTGCTATCATTAGCAGGGAAAAGGTTAAAGGGATGGCATGAGTAAGAAACTTTGCAGTTGCTTAGGGCCAATGTTCCAGGTTGGTTTTTCTTCGCATTTATTATTCCCACAATATTTCTCTTTGTGTGGAGAAATTGTTAGCAGAATTCAGTGCATTCCTGAAAACTGAAATCAGCTGAACAGATTAAAAATGAATTGCATCAGTTTTAACAATACACTAAGATCACATGCAAAAATAACTAATAAAATCTTGTGTCAATTTTTATAACCAAATATATAGATCACTAGAGCCAAGGAATTCCATTATCAAAAGACTAATTAAGCTTTGGAATTTTGCAATAATTAGTGAAGCTATAGTTAATAGGCAGAAGTAACAGGTGATCAGAAGAGAGGTTATAATTTCATTCCATAGAAACCAATTAGTTGATAACTATGATAATGTAAGTATTATTGTTGTATGTTTAAAACATGTCAATAAAAGTTACAATTATAGTAGGATGCCATAGGAGGAACTCCTATTTTATCAAGAACTAATTAAAATTAAAGTGAATTGTAGTTGATTACATGCATAAAAGAAATTTGTTTTTCATAATAATTTACATCAGGAAAAATGTAATAACAAAATATTTAACAATATCTGAAAAATATAAAACAAAATGTCATACTCTTGAAATGTAACATTCTTAAATCTTTGCTTGGTTTTGAAATACAGTGTAATGTGGGCTCATTGCTGTTCTCTGTTTCTTCTCACACAGATTCCTTTTAGAATTCACCTTTTTTTTATAAAAGGTTTTTATTTTATAGACAAACAAACATATAATACATAATCAATCACTCAGTGTATCATCTGAGTACATCTTTTGTGTCTTCTTCCTACTCCTCCACTATTTATCATATCTTAATATTATCATTTCATTTATTATAACATTTCTCCTACATTTCTTGCTTTTCTGTTAATACATTTATCTATCTTCTTTCTTCTTCACTCATTTCATTACAACATTACCCTATATCAGGGGTGAAATATTCCCGGTTCGGACCGGATCACCCGATCTGGTAGCGATGGTGGCAGGTGGTTCGGAGAACCTGTAGCAAAAATCCCTGCCCCACCCCCATGCCCAGCTGAGCTGCGCAATCATCCAAGGCTGTTTTTTTTAATCTTTAAAAGCATTTTTTCTACAATCTCTTCGGCCAGAAAAATGCTTTTAAAAGTTTTTTAAAAAGCCTCTGATGATCGCGCGGCTCAATTGGGATCGTCAGAGGCTTTTAAAAGCTTTTTTCTACAACCTCTTTGGCCGAAGAGGTTGTAGAAAAAATGCTTTTAAAAGAAAAAAAAGCCTCTGACAATCAGGCAACTCACTGGGATCGTCAGAGGCTTTTTTTCTTTTAAAAGCATTTTTTTTACAACCTCTTCGGCCAAAGAAATTATAGAAAAAATGTTTTTAAAAGAAAAAAAGCCTCTGATGATCAGGCAACTCAGCTGGGATCATCAGAGGCTTTTAAAAGCATTTTTTAACAACCTTTTCGGCCAAAGAGGTTGTAGAAAAAATGCTTTTAAAAGTAAAAAAAAAAAAAGTTGGTCATGCCCACTCAGTCACATCACCCCTCCAACCAAGCCACGCCCACAGAACCACTGTCCTATATATATATATATATATATATATATATATATATATATATATATATATATCGTCTCCAAACAATGATAAAATTGCCTCCATACTTTAAAGTATTCCGATTCCTCTCTTTCTTTAATTGTCAAAGTTCATTTCTATTCATTTCTGCACAATCCAATATTTTCTTAATTACTTCTCCCTCTGTAGGGATTTTCTCTGCTTTCCATCTTTGCGCAAATACTATCCTCGCTGTAGTTATAACATGTATAATGAAATATGTATTTTCTTTACGAAATTTCTCTGGTAAGATCCCCAATAGGAACAGTTCAGGTTTTAAATCCATATGTTGTTGTATCATTTCTTCTAACCATGTTTTAATTTTAACCCAATAATTTCTCGCTTCTGGACACATCCACCACATATGGTAATACGATCCTGGTGTCTGATGGCATTTCCAACATTTAGCTGATTTATCTTTAAACATTTGTGCCAATTTTTCAGGTGGCATATGTAAAACATTTTGTATTGATTCTCCTTATATGCTGTGGACATTGTTAATTTATAATTCCTTTCCCATAGCTGCTGCCATTTATCTAACTAATAATTTGGATAATTGAATATTCAATTTTTTTTGCCCAAGCTATCATTGTTTCTTTTACCTGTTCTTCTTCTAATTTAATACTAAGTAGGTGGTTATATATTTTTTTAATTATTTTTTCATCTTTTCCTGTGAGTATCTTATCCAGTTCTGTCATTTCTAAATAATAACCATATAGTTTAGCATCTTTTTCATATCTTGTTTGTATTTGCATATGAGTATACCAATCCATCTCAATCCCTTGTTCTTCTATTTCTTGTTTCCCTTTCAATTCCCCCTTATCTGTTAATATATACTTGTATCTAAGAATATTTCTAATATTAATAATATTTGGGTGTATTAACACTTCCATTGTTGATAACCATGTTGGTATTTTCAAATAATATTTATCTGTAATCTTCTCCCACACTAGTAATAATGCATTTTTTACATAGTGTCTTTGAAAAAAATATGATTCTTGCTTCTGCCAGAATTCACCTTAATGGTGAAGGATTTCCCTCATAACTAAATTTTAAGTAAAGATTTAAAGTAGAATTAAAAATCCGTATTATGAAAGAATATGATTAGTCTTAATAATAGAGGAGCTATTATAATATATAACATGGCAGACTTGGGGATGAAGAAACATTCATAATTTTCCATTGTCCTAAACATTTCTAAGGGGGAAAAAAGTAGGTTTTTTTTAAAAAAATTTCCTGCCTTTTAATTTTTATAACTCAAGGTTGGCTAATACTCCATTTTTATCCTATTTTCACCATAATAACAACCCTGGGCTGAAGGAGAGTGACTGGCCCAAAATCACCCAGCTGGCTTTCATGTAATTATTTTCATATTTCAACAGAAGCATAGTGATGGTTTTAAGCACTTCCTTTAAACCCCACAATCTGTTTTTATGATATGAATTACAATTTGTAATTTAACACTCAGGACTGAATTTATGAACTGACAGAAGATTTATCTTATTTTAATTTTAAGAACCTTTTTGACCAGTATATTTTTGCCTATAATTGCAATTTGCATTATAGTAGTATAGAACCGTGATGGCGAACCTATGGCAAGCATGCCTGAAGCGGCATGCAGAGCCATGTCACCTAGCACACGCAGCGTCACCTGTTCCTCTTCTCGGTTTCTGGTACACATGCATGTGCGGTAATCAGCTGGCCTTTGTGCATACAGCAGTGCTGGAAACTTGAAGAGCTGATCTTCCATTTTCCTGCTTGATCATGCAAGCCGGCCAGCTGATCGTTGCACATGCATGCGCGCCAGAAACCCAGAAAACTAGCTGGCATGCGCACCGGAAACTGGAAGTTCATTTTTGGGTGCACACATGCGCCCTGGGCAGCTCCTCTTCCAGGTTGCAACCCACTTGAGCGTGCATGCACACGCAAAAAGATTAGCCATCACTGGTAAATAATAATAATAATAATAATAATAATAATAATAATAATAATAATAATACAGAATACAGTTGCAAAGAATGAATGAAGGACAGGCTATGAGTTTGAGTACCCTTGGTTAATCATTTTGTTTTTATTACATAAGAATGCAAGTTTTAATACATTGTATTACAATGGATAATATATTGTAATAGATAATTATTTTAATTAAGAATTTATGAATGGCATTTATTCTACTGGATAAGTAATTTCATGAAACCTAGAGTTAGGGAAAAGAAAATAAATAAAATAAGACAAAATAAGTGTAATATTATTTAGGGACAATTTTATTTTGCATTAATGTTCATATTTTCCAATAATTTAATAAAATTGGAGAGGTTGTGTTCATACATATTACATCTATAAAAGATTTAAGTAATTCTATGCATTATCATACTAAATTATGATGAAAAGAAAATTAGATTTGTCTTTGTACTCATGCATTCAGTAGACTAATTTTAAAAATGTATTTTGTATGTTTTGGTACCATTTGGTAGACCTAAAACCGGTTTGGAAAAACTTTTGGAATTCTTTTCAACCTATTTACCAGCAGTATCTTTTATTTGTTTCTTTGTTTCTTTGTTTTTTTAGATTTTTTTTCTTTATTATTTTGTAACTAACTCAAGGCAATGAACATATATAATATTCTTCTTCCTATTTTCCCAACAACTCTGTGAGGTGAGTTTGTCTAAGACACAGTAACTGGCCCAAAGTCTACCAGCCAGCTTTTATGCCTAAGGCAGCACTAGAACTCACATACTCCTATTTCTATAGGAAGTCTTCTGTATATTCTACTTCTTCTGAAGAAGTTTTGTATGCTTGTATAGCTGTACTTTCTCAAATGGGAATAATCAAGTTGTGTGCATATATGTTGCTTGTATGTGTGTCTAGTCAGGGTAAATGGATATGTATGGCCTTTGGGCATATCTTTCTGCACTCATCTCAGGTTCTGTCTGGTCCAGGTGTGCACTGAGAGCAACAGCGTGGCTGATACTATTCTGCTCTAATCAGCAGCATTCCAAATAACTATCACTCCCATATTGCTTGGCAATTTTTTTTCTAGATTGTTCTTCCCCAGAATCATTGTTGGCTTTTCTGATCACACTAAATGTGATTTTATATTCAGAGGTCTTGCTGATTGAAAGTATTCCAGCTCTCTACAGAATTTCTTTCTAACATTCCTTTGTTTTAAAATAAAATTTGGAAAATGAAAGAATGGTATTTTATTAATGCTGTATTTATACTTAAGTAAACTTAAAATTTATATAATATTCTATGCTCAGTTACCTGAAATAAAGGTCCATTAAGCTTAAAACTTCTGAGAAAATACATGCAGGATTTTGTTATTAGAGAAAAATATTTTTCTGAAAGGCTTTAATTGGTTAAATTAATACATTTAATAAAAATATTTTGTTTTATTATCCTAAAAACAAAATCCTGCATATATTTTTTCAGATGTTTTATGCTCAATGGAGCATAGAATATTGTATAAATTTTAAATTTATCTTAAGTGTAAATATAGCATTAATAGCATACTATTTTTTCATTTCCCAAATTTTATTTTAAATGAAACAAAATTTTGGGACAAATATTAATCAAAATTGATATTTGATCTGTCTTGAATGAAAAGCAGCTTTTGGGTCCATATGAGATTTTTAATAATCAAATGACTTGATTATTAGTACATATTTGTTTAAACATTTGTTTAATAACTAAACATTTGTTTAGTTATTATTTTAATGCTAATGTAAAAATATTCATATTTTGCAATGTAAAGAATCTGAGTAGGAATAGGGCTTGTTAAAATGGTTCTTTGTTTAGTTGACCTTCCCAGTTCAGTTATGTGCATTCTTTGCAGTTAAATTTAAGATATGTCCATAACAAAACTCTTGTATTTCAAGGTTTGCAAATGCATTCCTTTTGTTCAATGTATAAATCTCAGAGAAATGAAATTAAGGTAATGTTTTATTATTTGAGAAAACACAGTACATCTGAGTGGTTCAGATGTACTGTATATTTGTATCGATCGATGACTGTATTGGGGGGGTTTCAGCCTGTCCTTCCTTTTCACATCCCATAAAGCTATCCTTTGTAAATCAAGAGATTTTCTGCAGGTTGCCATGAGATGAAAGGTGTTGAGTAGAAGTATTCTATTAAAAGATAAGAAAACAAGAAGAGATTGCTGAGGATGGCAAGACAGATAGATCTATTTTGACATGGAGCAAAAACTACACATTGCTGGATTGCTTGGAAACTCCATGATAGCTTTGGACTATACTCAGGCCCAAATGCTAGTGCTTCAAAGATTGAGTGACATTGAATATCAGTCTGAAATCAGCTCTCTCAGATCTCTAGAATCTCCTACATTCAGATTCCTGGAACCTAGCAAATCTTTTGTAAACTTCCTATTAATTGAGAAATGATTTTTCAAGACTAGCACCAGATGTTTCCTTCAGACCTTTTATTTAGCAGGTAGGCCAAAATCCCCACATCCCAGATCTGTGGCCTTGCGATTCTAGGGAAGTTGAAATAACACATCCTTCTACAAGCATCATCAAAGTAACACTGTAAGTCCCTTTTTTCTGCAAGTGCCAGGAACAATGGACAATTTCTATAACTTACACTATAAATTTACCTCTATTCAGATTCAAATCCTGATATCACTCACAGATTAGCTAAACTTGTCATTGCAATAGTTAAAACTAGATGACATTTAACATCAGACTAAACCTGATATCTCAAAATCCTTGAACCATTTTATTTTTCTTACCTTTCTCTTACTTTCTCTCCTCCTTTTATAGAACTCTAAATTATATCATAATAAATATGTAGTAACCAAGTAAGTAGAATCAATTATATTCAAAGTATTCCAGATAGAACATTATTATTTTAAAGTGTATGTATGTTATATATTTTATTTATCTAAATGTTTTAATATACCAGCATTTAAATAGTTAACTAAATGGTTATTTGGTAATATACCTTTGTACTTACTTACAGTAATATTACTGAAATATACAGGTATATTACAGTACCATTTTGTACTTACTTAGCAGTTAATTCTTGCAATTTCCACTGCCTTACATATTTAAATGAAGTCTGGTATTCCAGCTCTAAACAACTTTTCTTCCTTTTTTTTCTCTCTTTTGAGTAAATTGTACCTTAACTATATTCCACCCTTTTCATCCTGTAAAATTGTTGCTGAATTGTACCTACATCTGGTCATTGTGTATAATAAAAAAATTGATTTGATTTGAAACTAAATAGACATGCAATGCATTGGGAGAGCCTATTCTATGACAAACTTTAATCCTTTTTGAAATGCCTAAACAAAGCTTCTCTGTTTTATTTGTCCTTCTATGTCCATCTACTCCTCCCTCAAATCTTCATACAATTTTGTTCCTATATTTTCCTCCAATGCAGCTACCCTCTCTTCTTCCCCTTCCCCATTCCATCTTCATTTCTATTTCTTCACTATTGTTTTGCTATTTTTCCAGATAGGATGGAAAGGAATGTTATGTGAATGTATTTCACATACATTCTATGATCCTATGGGGAAAATATATATGATACATTATTTTTGTCTATAGTATGTGTATGCTCTTTGGAGGTTGATCTTAAATTGTTTTCCTTTGAGGTAGATACAGTTCTTAGTGTTAAGTTGAATATAAACTGTTAAAGCTTTGGGTGCAATTTTTAGAGATCTCAAGAGTTACTTGAGATGTAATAATTTCTGGCATTTCTATAACACTTTCAAGCACCCCAGATATTTCACATACAATGTATCTAATTATATCCTTGTATCAAAATCAGAAAAGGAACATTATTTCACGTATCAAAGAATGGGTATATGAAGGTCATTATCTGCCTATGACCAACGTTTATGAGAAGCTCAGTTTCAAATTGGATAGTTGCTGATTAATACTGTTGACATTACAGTTTGTAAAATATTATTCTGTTCTTAATGTACCTAAAAGTATTAACTGTACTTGAAAACAAGCACCAGCTAAATTGCAAAAAAATAGAAATAGATATATAATACTGAAATATAAGCAGGATGCTAGGGATATTTTGATGGGAAGAATATTTAAAACATTTCATTTTTCCAATCAAGGCTGAGGATGGACAGTTGCAGTTTTCTTTATTCAACAAAGGCACAGAGGTTTAAATCTGCAAATTCAGTAATTTTTGCTGGTTTTGCAACATTTTTGTATATTTGTAGTTGTAATCAGGAAAGAGCAAGTGGAACAAATGCTGCAAATGTATGCAAATGAGAGAGAAAGAAAGATTGTGCAAATAAAATGGTATCTAATATAAGGGAATAGATAATTTAGGCAAACAATAGCTCAAATTTAGATAATTGGAATACAGCAAAAACTAGAAATCTCAAGTTTGACTTGTTTTTTTTAAATCTTACTGGAACAAAAACACAAAGTTGGAATAAAGCTAATTATGAGTTTTTAGAAATATATTTTATATAACTGTTTTAAATATACTGACACATTTTTTCTTCCATTCAATCAAGTCCGATTCTTGGGGGGTTTTTACTGCCTCCTTTCTAGGACTGAGTGAAGGTAGCTGGCCCAAGGTCCTGCAGCTGGCTTTGTGCCTTTGAGGTGGGACTAAAAGTCAGTTTCCTAATTTCTAACCTGATGTCTTAACCACTATACCAAACTTACTCTCTACCGAATATTATTCTATATTATTTATTTCTACATATTGTTTATAGCATCTGATCTACAGATCATACTATAAGGTCACACTTATCCAAATATTGGTGAATCTAACATTTATGTTACAGTACACTGCAACAGTTGTAAATGTGCATAAGTGCCTGAATTGTGACTGCATTGTGACTGCAGGGCTGGTAAGAGGGTCCTAACTTCGAGGAAAGGTTGTAAATTACTTTTCTGAGGCCGTTGTAAGTTTTAACCATTGATAAACAGTGATCGTAAGTTGAGGACTATTTATGTTATCACATTTGCTTAATTCCTGATGAGTTCATAGACCCATCTGTGGCAGGCATAGACCTGCCGCTCGTACAGATTGACAGTATATTTAAATGATCCTTTTAAAAAGACATCTTTTTCAATAAATTGGGGTAAACTATTTGTTTTATTTAGATATCTATTAAACTTGCTTCCTGTGTCCCAATTATCTGTAGTAAAATACATTCAGAATATCAGCTTTTTTTTCTTATGCCCATATCTTGGATTCTTCATTTGTAGAAGCAGTAAAGGAACAATATGATATTGCAGTTATTTTGATCAAGCCAAAAATTATCCTCTTTCAAGAGGAATGGTGATTTACCTAACGAAGAGTAGCATTGGGCCAATTCTTGGGAGACTCATAGTTATATTGCTAAAGCCAGGTACTCTATTGAGTAGGGCCAGCCACAACCATCAATGCACTGAATAGAAGCAGCTCCTTGTTTGAAGAAGCTATAACAGAACTGATTGAACAAAAAAAAAATGTTGTTAAAATTTTGTCCAGAAATGGAGCTACAATGTGATAGTATGTAATGACTATTTCAGCCACATTCTGATAATCCTTTTTATACGTATACTGGAAAGGTCACTATTATGTTTTGGAACTCTCCCTTTATAAGAACAAACTTTATCGGGATGGCCATAGAAACATATTGTTTATGGAAATACTCAGCAATGAAGAAAGTCAATATGGGTAGTCTTTCTTGGAATGTAGGTTTTTTTCTCTGAAAAAAATGTATGCCTCTATGACACACACAAATTATTTGCAGTATAATTCTGTTCATATCTACTCAAAAGTAAATTGCACTGAGTTCAGTGCAACTCCTAATTTAGTGCATGTAGTTGAGATGAGACATATGTGCCATCTTTATATTACTGAATTCCAACTATCAGAATCTCTCACTGATCATTAAGTTAGTTGGCTTTGATGGCAATTATTGCCTAGAAACATTTAGAGGGCAAGAAATCCATAATATAAGAGGTGGAGATTCAGGGTAATATATCTAATATATCCCAAAATTATCTGTCAGGCCTCAGCAGATAATTTGATGAGACACTTTGGACATGCAGAGACATGCAGAGTATTTTCCAAGATCTACATGATGGACTTTCTGATATTTGGGCTTTGGGAGAGGGTTAAGAACTGTTAATGCCAGAGATCCAGAGGGCTGCTTTGAATGTATTTCACATCCTAGTTGTATAGAGGAAAAGTTTATAGTTAAATATTGAAAGCAGAAATATTTATATTCTTTTTAACTAGCATGTATTCTTTCCTTATAAAGAAGTCTGTAGTAATGGAGATTGTTTTAGGAACTCTGTAATATTTAAAGGGGTTAATATGAGAGATAAAGAGAGAGAAAAAATCAAGGCAAACATTTTTATTTCTGGACATGAGGAAGGTGGTTCTGATTAAATTACAAGTTTATTAGAATGAGATATAAGACAGTGCATCTTTTCTTGCCCTCAGCTTTAATGCCTTTAATCAAATAATGACCTTCTGGAAATAGTTAATTTTAAGCATTTGGAAAGATCAATACCACTTTGCCACCAAAAAATGGTCCCGGTGATGTGAAATTTGATGTATTTAAAGTACCCTTTTAACCTAGTAAATAATTTAAAATGCTTTCAGTAATCTTTTGCCACCATTATGTATCTCATTGTTCAAAGTATGACTCTCAAAGTATGACCAATCTTTTGATCTTGGAGATTGGAGCCCAAAGCAAGTTCAATAAGTTTGCTTTCCTTATAGTGTGTGTGTGTGTGTGTGTGTGTGTAAATGATAGATAGATAGATAGATAGATAGATAGATAGATAGATAGATAGATAACAGACAGACAGACAGACAGACAGACAACAGACAGACAAATGTATAGGGTTTAACAATTTTTAACCTATTTCTCCTTTTGGTGTAAAGGTGAAAAATTAGGTGAATAATTATTTTGGAAGTCCATTTTATCCAGTTTGTAGAACACTGGTATGAAATTATGTTTGAGTGTCATCAGTTTTCTAAATGGGAAAAATTACCCTCTATTAGCATGTTTGTGGGCAGATTAAAAACAGTCTTCATTAGCATAAGGAACACTTACTGATTCTTTATGAAACTAGAAAATTATTTGCTGAATGATAAATTGCTAGCTTTACAGTTAGTTGTTGTTGACAATGAGCTCATTCAAAATGCGTATTGCAGTTTAGCCTACAAGACTGAATTCCTTTTTACTCAGAACTACTGCTTAATGGATTATGTACTTAAACCCTGTTCATACTACATATGAAATGTAATTCATGCTTTTCATGAAAATATTTGTATCAAATATCATGCATATTTAGAGTGATTTCTTTTAATACTCTGTGTTTTTGTGATACATTACACTACAGAGATACAACAAAATGCATTCACATATAATTTTAGAAAAGAAAAAAACTCCCATAATACTAAGATTAAGAAGCATGAGTTAGTCTTTTGAATTTAATGGAGAAATCTTATTGCATCATTTAAAAAAAATTAAAATAGGACTGGGTACCCAAGCAAAAGAGTAATACTATGTTTGTTGCTAAACGTTTTAAGCATATGTAATGAAAGTATTTGCATTCTAAAGAATTAAGGATTAATTTTACTAGAAAGTGCATAGGGATAGTGATATCCCATTGCAGCCATGGTTAGCTTGAAGATCTACCCCCTTGTCTTGTCTGTCCAAATATCTTTATCCCTGGTTTCAGTGAATTAGGGGTTATATTCTATGAATAATTATACATATTTTTGAAATCAGAAATTTAAAGCTGTTACAATAACAAGATATGAAAGGTTACAAATAACAGTACTCTTTTATTTTTCAATTTTTTTTAACATCCGATATAATTTCCACTGAATTATTTGGCAATTGATTTTCTGTTTTAAAATTTTCTGTTTCTTTAATAGCATTCTTAAGGTGTGTGTGTGAGGGGGGAAGGGAACTTACCATAATTGCCTCCCTTTCATTTTGTGCTAATTGTAGTAAGACTTACATATGTCACTCAGCTACTATAAAAGTGCATAGCAGTTTTTCCTTTGTGGCAGATGGATTTTAAACTTGACTTCTCAATAAATGTAGGTTTACAATACATAACTTTACAGGATTTGTGTTGTATATAACAGGTTTGAACACATTATCTCAGAATTCATCTGCATGGCATTTTCAGCTTATCCCAGGCCCCATGCCAGTATCTTAAGTAATAGGGAGAGAGTGTAGTGATTGATAGCAGCTAAAGGCGTGATTTTGAATAGAAACAAAGGCTTTAGAACAGAAGGTGTCAAATTAAACTTTGTCAGTTTGAAAAGTAGTAACATCCTGAAAGTTCATCTACATATTTACATGTGACTAATGTTTATATTTTGCTTTGCTTTGCTCCTTCTTTATATGCAGTGCAATGCTGCCTGGCAGAGTTGCTGCGCAGCAGCAAAGGGTGTTCCTACTGTTGTTTTAGGATGTATTTTTTCCAAGTACATACAAGTCCTAAGGGCAGTCTTCCATATGTGTTTTTATATACCAATATAGAAGGGTTTTTAATGAATACATAATTTTTATGGTGAAACCTCCCCACATACATTTCAGCCATCATTCTGGGTTAAACTAGCCACTCTTAATAGTAATGCATTCACTTCTAGCATAATTCCAGTTGTGTAGGTCATACTTTTTAGTTTTGATTTTACCCAAATGAACATGCTCCCAGTGAGAGATATCTGAAGCATGATGCATTTTTCATAATGCTACAAATATTACAAGTTACGTATCTGCATTTTCATTTGTATTGTTTGTTGAGTTTGAATTCTATTATAAATAAAATAAAAATAAAATATGCAAATTACAGCTTGATAAGAATTTTTTTTATAAAAGCCTCTCCCACTAGCAATAAGGATGGGATGGGTTTCTCAGAAGTAATAAAATAAATATGCTAAATAATTGTGTAGTTAGCATTTTTGGGGAAAACATTACAAATACATTGTTTTAGATTTAAGATGCAGAAATTCTATATCGCTTCATTAAAAATATCAGTTTAAAAAGTTTAAATATTATTTTAAAATATAAGCAAGTTAGGGATAATTTACTTTTTATAATGAAAAAAAGATTTTGTGTTTTAAGTTTGGGTTTATATTTTGACAAAAAGTATTACATTTTAATCTGTAAAATTACTAGACCACCCTAGAAAAGCTAATCAGACTGTATTTAAACGTGCAATTTATTATACCATTTGAGGCGGTAAGGAATTGGAAGTATTATTTCAGGGCAAAGGTTAATAGCCAAATACTGGAAATGTTTTATCAGACATAAGTAATTAATAAGGATATGTTGACACTCGGAACATAGAAGTGACAAAAAGAGCAAAATACTTTCTAAATGGATAGATTTTGTTGTGGGTTTTTTTTTTTTCGGAATTCACTTTTTGACTCATGCGGACTGTGTTAAGAAATTAGGTTTGATAATTGCAACGAATATACTGAAAAAGGGTTTTATAGATAGATATATTCCACCTATTTATTTGATCAAATGTATCTTTGCTTTAAGATTTTAGTCCACTTAGGTTGAAGATGAGGCAGAATCACTTGTTAATTGTTTTATTACCAATTAAGTAATTCTGCCCTTCATATATGTTTTTCACAGGATAACATAACTGTGCTGGATATTTGTCATCCAAGATTAACAGGAATCAATCCAAAAGAAAAACTAAAGCACACTGTTCTACTATTCCATGGAACATTTCTATCAGGCAGTCTGCCACTAAAACTAAGATATTTATTTACATTTTTAAAAACTGCATTCCATATTTATGATACTTAGCAGTTCCCAGGGTCTTTTCAGTGGTTGCCCATACAATTTATCACTGTATTTTATCTACAATTTACAAACATCCTAAAATGTTTTATGCTATCAATAAAAAACTATACTATCAAAATTTTCATCAATTTTTGTTAATGATTGTTAGAGTTTAATTTATGGATTAAACAGGATTTGTTCCTGTGTTTTAATTTTTTATTACATTGTAAACTGTCTTAAAGGCTTGGTGTTCATAAGTAGTATTTAAAAATAGAAAGTTAATGTTAACAATATTTTAAAACTATTCTATAGTTAAAGCATTTAGCATTTAAACCTAAATTGCCCCGGACAATTATGTATCATTTTTGTGTTTGTCTTGAGGCATTTAGACTGATAAAGCTAAACATTGGTGTTCTTTGTCATGTTTGCTCAGTTTAAATATAAAAAAAATAATGCTATTGATATAATTTAAGACGGCATGTAGGCAATTGCTAAACCGTTAAGCAAAAAAATAAATAAAATCTGTGCATCTATTTTAGAAGCAAATTAGCATTTGCTAGAGTTCTCTTGGGACAATCTTTTGGCATACTTTCAAGCTTGCTTTCTACTAGAACATATCTGGGTTAAAGCAGGTGCTTTTATAGTAGATAGTTTGCACGGATATATGCAACATGGTTCAAAAATATAATCTTGTTCATATAATGTTTAAAATCATAAATTTAATTTGCAATTTTTTTTTTCAAAATCAGAAGACTGAATTGACTAGAACAGTATCAACAGGTTTTGATTTGTCTGCAGAGCCCCTCTGAGCACTTAACAAGAAAGAGGATACTCTGCTCAGTAATGTTTCTTCAAATAGGTTCTGTATTATATGATTAATGTGAACTAGGTCTCTACTCAGGTTAGATATAGGATACATTATCTAATTCTGAATTAAAACATAACATCATGATTTTTTGAAAGTAATACAGATCTATCATACAGATATAGACTTATATTACCCTGTTTCTCCCAAAATAAGACATCCCCTGATAATAAAAGCCCCAAGCTTATTTCAGGGTTCAAAAAAATACAAGATTGGGTCTTATTTTTGGGAAAACATGATAGATAAAAATCAGTATTAGAGATATTATAGTAGTCTGAACTCAAATAGCATATTCTTTTTTCTTGTATATTTGAAATAATGATGTGCTGCAGTTTCTTTCTCTTAACAACAGTTCAAAATTATTCACAATCTAGATATTTGTATACAAGATTGGTAAAAGTTCATGATGCTAGCTTTATAAACTGAGATTTTGCCTGTGAACTGTCTATAGGATTCTCAAGAAGAAGAATGAAGTGAGATTTTGTTCTTAGTTTATTCACTTTACTTCCAGGGAAAGTGCCTTTTGGCACCTACATTTTTGATAAAGCTATCTAATGTTTTGCTGATCATTGTCTTAAGGGCTGGCTCTGCGAACTCTTGCGTTGGAAAGAAGATCCCTCACCTGAGAATAGAACTCTGTGGGAGAATCTGTCAATGATCCGGAGGTTCCTCAGTCTTCCTCAGCCTGAACGAGATGCCATTTATGAACAAGAAAGCAATGCAGTTCATCACCATGGTGACAGACCTTCTCACATTATTCATGTTCCAGCAGAGCAAATGCAGGTTAGTTTACTTTGACCAATTCATTTTAGGAGTAAGAAAAAAACAAAACAATTTATTCTTAAGAGAAAACCATTCTATCTCTTCTTCTTTTGTTAAATAGAAATGTTTTAGTATGAATTAAAACACTCATGTTCAATAGAATATGTGACTTTTTTTCTCAATGCAAAGTCATTTGTAAAAATTTATTTTAGAAGCCCTCTATTGGCATGTTTTCCATGTTGGGTTTCCAAAGTTCTTTTTAAATTTAAAAAATAATGGGCACATGTAAAAGATGCTTAAAAGTGGGCTCATTAATAGAATAATGTGAAGCATTTTTCTTTTCCAGCACTTTTTATACCAGCAATTGGGTGGATTGCTAAAAGTGATAACATTTTTTTTTAAAAAATGGTGCAAGTCTCTCACATGTAGTCATAATTCATAAATGCATAATGCTTAGTTATTTTAGGTGTCATGGCTTTAAAATAAGTTTAAAGATTCATTTAAGCACAAAGAATAGGAATAGATTTGGCCCAGTTTTCTCATCCTACTTACCCTCAGTTTGAAAGTTAGGATGAGTCAATGTTTGTTTGTTTTTCCTTTAGAGCCCCTCTCCCACCACCCTTGGGAAAGGAGAGCATAGAGGCGCTTTCTTACCTGGCCTGCTGACTACTGGACCTTGGCTGGGTGCTGCTCCTCAGGTGAGCTGGCACAAGATTAATGTGTAGGAGAGATATGGAGAGGTTTTAGAACTTGATCCAGCTGTTTCTTTCAATTTTAAACAAATCAGGGTAAATTGCCTTTTTTTAGGAATGGATGAGCCTTAATTTTATTGTAACCCAGCCTGACAATGTATTTAAAGGCAAGTTTTAAATACAAATTATAAATAAATTGTGTCTTTTTAAAGTCCATTCTGTTTAAAATGTGGGATTGGACTTTTTTCTCTCTCCTTTTCTACAAGTAATGGATTAGTCACTAAGATTTTCATTCATTTATTGTATTATAAAAACTATTTATAAAACTTACCAGAAAGTGATTTATAGAGTTTTTCAGAAGTTAGCGTAACTGTGATATTAAAAAATAAAACAAATGAAGCAATTGGATAGTGGTTGATCAAAATTGTAAAAGTGAAGTAGCTTACAATGAGTGATTTAGCCAAAGGTGGTAAACAAATAATTTGACTACCAAGTGTTACTGCAAATGCCTGGAAAATACACATTTGAATACACTTACCATATGTAGAAATAAAATATCCAGCAATTATCCAGCAATATATTTCCAAGATTCATCCAATCTGCTAATAAAATTTTGTTGACTTTTGCAGGTAAGACTAATATATGCAATCTTTAAACATATTGTTTAAAATGTTTAAAATTGAATCCCTATAGAAATTAGTAGCTACCAGTTCTAATCATGGATGGGCACATTATTTATTTAATTGTGTATTTTTTATATCCCACTTCATACTTGAATCATTAAATCTAGCGATATAAATTAAAACATGAATATCAATTAAAATTATAATTAACCCAACTCAAAAAGCATGATAAAAAATCCAGTATTGACTCTCTTCAAATTCTAGCATATAAGCTAAAACAGCTGTTCATATACATAAGACTATGCCCTCATAATGTATAGTACTAGTAACTATTCCCAGCAGATTATGTTTTATACACATAGAGATATGTGTATATGTTAATGTAGAATTTTTCATCAAAAATTGGAACTTGTGGCACTTTAGTTTTTATGAGCCCCGAACAGTATAGCCAATAATGCAACATGAAACTCATAAGCATTAGGCCAGCCACACATATCTTGGTCAAGACACATATCCTGGTTATGTGTCCAAAGTCAAGAATTTTTTAACTTGATGCTAAATGTAGAAGTGTTCTAGAATAATTAATTTCATATGAGAATTTTATATTTTATTATATCTATGTCCCAGATTTTGTCACAGTTTCTCAAAATAGCTTTTTATGTAGTGTAACATTGTTTTACACACACATACCCATGCACACACATGCAGAGAGAGAGAGAGAGACAGAGAGACAGAGAGACAGAGAGACAGAGAGAGACAGAGAGAGACTTTTTTCCTTACATTACATTACATTCCTTTCCTTATCTCATTTCCTATGAGATATGTTAAAATTCATAATTGAATGATTGTTTGGGTTTTTCTGGACTCCAGCTGACACTATCAACCGCTTCATACAGGCATTCTCTTATGTAAATGATAATAAATGGCATATGCAACTGTTCTTTTTTTTAAAAGGCTTCATTTATTAAAATGTCCTTTTATTCTGTTCCCTATCACAGGATATTTCTGAAGTTATTCCCATTGTTAATTGCTATTCAATATAAAACTAGTAGTAAACAAAATATTTTTCTTTTTGATAAAAGTGATATGTACTGTTTATTATAGAGATTTAACTAGCTAAAGGTTCAGGACCAATTTGTCAATTGAAGTGTAACATAAAATCAAGTTGTGTTCTGTTTACAGTAATTTATCCACTACACAAGGTAGAAATGAAGTTCTATTACTTTTGAAAACTATGTACTGCAATTGTGAAAGGTACTAAACACCAAATTAAACAATTAGCTTACAGATACTGATTTCGGTTCTTAGTAATAATTTGAATAATGATAGTTTCCATGCAAGCAAAGGGACAATGAAGCTGCCCAGTGACCATGCTCTGACACTTGGCAGCTTCCTCCATTGTCAATGTTTATACATTCAAAATGAACATCTCTAGAAGAAAATGTGCTGCTGGTGAATTTTGCATAGTATAAACTGTCTATTTAAACTGTTTTAAAGTATAGGCCATTTTAATTTGTTATTCCTCTTTAACAAAATAAAATTGGTACTTTTTCCAAATACATACAATTGAGAATAAGCAATTATTGCATATGTATTCTGATCATAGAATTTGGTTGATTCCATAACTTGGGGATTCAAAACAAATGAAAGCCCTAGAAATTTGATGTGGAGCAATTTGGAAGCTGCTTAATTTGATGTAAAACTGATTCTGAAATTAGAGATTTTGTGTTTCTCATTCATTATCTTCTTGTTTTCTTCTATTCAATCCAGTCCAATTCTCAGAAATTGCCTGAAGAAGTCCCTACAGTTTTCTTGATTTTTTTCAAAAGTGGTTGGCCATTGCTTTCTTTTAAAGGCTAAGCAAAAGTAACTGGCCAAAGGACACCTAAAGTAGGACTAGAACTCATAGTCTCCCAAATTCTAACCTGACACCTTAACTACTACCATTAACTAGCTATTTTATCAACTTAAATACATAGGGGTTTTTCCTTTTCTTTTTCTTTTTTGATAAAGTTGGTTGCAACAATTCAAAAAATGAATGCAGAATTTGGTTTATACTGTGTACTAAAATATTTATTTGAATTATATTTTATTTATTTACTTAATGTATATGCCTCCAAACTCACTAGCCCAAGTGACTTTTGGCAGTTACAATAAAATGAAACCATAAGTATAAAAACATTAAAATCAAGATTAGAAAATCACTCAGTCTACAACAGCCAGTATATCATGGTACGTCAGCTCCCACAATTCCTGGATGAAGCGGATTACCTGGACCCTTTTCAATCTGGCTTCAGGCCCAATCACAGCACGGAAACGGCATTGGTCGCGTTGATAGATGATCTCTGGCGTGCCCGGGATAGGGGCTACTCCTCCTAGACCCATGGCTTAGCTTGGAAGATCATTTGACTGCCATAGCCAGGGGAACCTTTGTCCAGGTGCACCTGGTTCGCCAATTGCGCTCCTTTATGGACCGAGATGCCTTACTCACAGTTGCTCATGCCTTCATCACCTCTCGTTTGGACTACTGCAATGCACTTTACATGGGGCTGCCCTTGAAGAGCACTTGGAGACTTCAACTGGTGCAGAATGCAGCCGCGTGGATTGTCATGGGGATACCTCAGTACTCCCATGTCACATCACTCCTTCACTGTCTGCATTGGCTTCTGGTTGTCTTCTGAGTGCAATTCAAGGTGCCGGTGATCACCTTTAAAGCCCTAGGTGGCCTAGGACCAGAGTACTTGCGAGACCCCCTCCTGCCACCGGTGGCCTCCCATTGCCCGGTTCGCTCCCACAGAGTTGGCCTCCTCAGGGTACCTTTGGCTAGACCAGGGGTGGGCAAATGTGGCTCTTTTACAACCTGTGGACTTCAACTCCCAGAATTCCTGAGATAGCCAAGCTGGCTCAGGAATTCTGGGATTGAAGTCCACAGGTTGTAAAAGAGCCACATTTGCCCACCTCTGGGCTAGACAATGTCGACTGATAACCCCAGGAGGAGAGCCTTCTCTGTGGGAGCACCTACACTCTGGAATACGTTACCCCTGGCGCTCCGGATAATCCCTGACCTCCAAACCTTCCGCTGGGCCTTGAAGACCTGGCTCCTCCAATGGGTGGGCCTGGGTTGATTCTAAACTGATTTTGTAGCTTTTTAAATTCTTAAATCTTGAATTTGAATTTGTATTCCTACGTTTAAACTTATTTATTGGATATTCTGATTTAATTTGTCTTTTGACTTTTGTATTTTCTGTTTCTTATTGTTGTGAGCCGCCCTGAGTCCTTCGGGAGAAGGATGGCATACAAATCCAATAAATAAATAAATAAATAAATCATGTCCCTATTGGAGCTCCAAGGCCCAGGTTTTAAGGCCAGAAGCCTGGAGGCAGATCTTGCCTCAGAAGGCAAGATGTTTCAGAAGATGGGAGCCAGGGCAGAGAAGGCTCTTCTCCTTGACTCCATCAATTGAAATGCCTTGGCTGATGGGATCCGAAGAAGGCCCTTTCAGCCAGTGCAAGCAAGGCAAATCAATTCCATTGGGCAAGACAGTGTCTCAGATAACCTGGACTTATGCCATTAACAGATTTAAAGGTAATAATCAAACCTTGGCCCCGGAAGCAAGCTGCCAAATAATGCAGCTTGCATAAAGCGGTGTTACATGTGCCACCCTAGGAGGTCCAGAACTGCCTGCGCCATTGCATTCTGTACTAGCTATAGTTTCCAAATATTCTTCAAGGATAGCCTAATGTAAAACACATTTTGGTAATTCAACTGACAGTTGATTAGGGAATGAGTGACTGAGTGCAGGGCCTCATGATCCACAAAAAGATGCAACTGGTGCACAACAAAAGCTCTCCTAGCCACACCTGCCACTTGTTCTTTAAGCTGGAGTCATGAGTCTATGAAAAACCACATTGCGCTTGGCATATACAAATACAAAGAAGTACCTGTAACATTTTTTAAAGAATCATAATGGTAGAATGAAACATTAAGTGAAAAAGTCCTAATCCCCTCCTTAGATGCTCTTTAGATACTTAAAAAGTGATATACTATCCCCATGATGGCGAACCTATGGCACGGGTGCCACAGGTGGCACGCAGAGCCATATTGGTGGGCACGCATGGGTTGCCCTAGCTCAGCTCCAGCGTGCATGCGCGCACCAGCCAACTGATTTTCAGGCCTCCCAGTCCCACCGGAAGTCGGGAAATTGGCTGTTTCTGGCCTCCAGGAAGGCCTCCGGTGGGATGGGGAAAGCTGTTTTTGCCCTCCCCAGGCTCCTAGAAAGCCTCTGGAGCCTGGGGAGGGGGAAAAATGGGCCTACTGGGCCCACCGTGCCATCGCGTGCCAAAAGCAGGGGGAAGTGTGGGGGGGTCACGTGCGCATGCGCAGGAGGGTGGGACGCATTGAATTACGGATGTGGGCACACGCACCCGCGACCTCCCACGCTCCCCCCACTTTTGGCACGCGATGGCAAAAAGGTTAGCCATCACTGTACTATCCTCTCAATTATTTCTAAGAACTACACATACCCAGTTCTCTCTTCATAAAAGACTATTACCCATTGACTTGGCTTGTCAGAAGATTGCAAAGCAAAATCACATGTCCCTGGGATAAATATGAGTCAGTTGCCAAGCATCTGAATTTTGATCACTTGACTATGTCGTAAGTGTGAAAAACAGTCACAAGTCACTATTTTCAGTGCTATTGTAACTTCAAACGATCAATAAACAAGTGGTTGTAAGTCAACGACTATGTATACTAGGATTTATTTCTTTATTTTATTTGAAAACTCTTCTGCTGATAAAATCTAAAATAGCATTTGCTTCTTAACAGTTATTTCATACCACTGACTCATATTTAGCTTGGGATCAGAATTAAAATTCCAGAATTCTTTTCACACTTGCTATTAACTGAGCCAAGTATCTCCTCCACACCTCTATGTTTAACATTTGTTTCCTAACTGAAGAACTTTGCATTTGCCTTAATTCTGCCATTTTCAACTTATTTCTCTGACATATAAGGATCATTTTGAATTTTGCTTCTCTAGTCTAATGTACTTTGTGTCTCACCCAGTGATGTGTCATCTGCAAATTTGAGAATTTATTTTTACCTTTTCTTCTATATTATAAACAAAAAATTCTGAAGAGTACCAATCCAACACTTCAATAGGACACTGTTGATGAGCACTCTCTCAATATAGTTTCCAAGATGAGTCCACATCACATATAATTCAATCCTAGGTTATCAATCAGAATATTTTATGACAGTTTATCAAACATTTAATATCAAACATTTAATAAACATTTCATATATTAAATTAATAGACCCTGCAGCATTCTGATAATATCCAATAATATGAAATAAGATTAATCTGGAATTTTTTTCTTGACAAATGCTGATTTTTAATAATAACTGCATTTTTTTCCCCAAAGCATTAAAAGATCAGTTATGATCTGATACAGAATGTTCCCTGGTAAGGATGTCAGACCAAGTGCTCTGTAGTTCCTACGTTCAGAATTACAGAATAGCAGAGTTGAAAGGGACTTGGAGGTCTTCTAGTCCAATCTTCTGCTAAAGCAGGAAAGCCTATACCATTCTGGACAAATGGCTGTTCAATCACTTCTTAAAATCTCCATTGATAGATCACTCACAACTTCCTACAAGCCGTTCCACTAATCATTCTCACTGACATGAAATTGTCTTTAATTCCAAGTTGAATCTGTGTTTGTTAAGCTTCCATCCATTATTTCTTGTCTTGCGTCAGGTACATTGGGGAATAGATTGCCCTCTCCCACTTCTCTGTGATAGCCCCTCAAATATTGGAAGACTGCTATCATATCACCCCCTAGTCCTTTTCTTCATTAGACTAGATATTCTTAGTTCCTGCAACCATTCATTGTATAGTTAGCTTCCAGTCCCTAATCCCTTTGTTGCTCTTCTCTGCACTCTTTCTAGAGTCTCAATATCTTTTTTGTATCATGCTGACCAAAACTGGATGCAGTATTTCAAGTATGGAATTCCAAGAATGGAAAGCAGTGAAGTATAAAGTAGTATTAACACTTCATGTGATCTTGATAGTATCCTTCTGTTGATGCAACCTAGGACTGCATTGGCTTTTATGGTAACTGCAACACATTGCTGGCTAATACTTAAGGGATTATCTTGTAGGACTGCTAGATCCCTCTCACAATTACTAATGAGGCAGGTACCACCTATTCTATATCTGTCCATTTGGGTTTTCTTGCCAAAAGTAAGTGTAAAACCTTACTTTTCTTACCACTGAATTGCATTTTGTTGAATAAGGCCTTTTTGTTGGATAAGGATTGCTGCATTCCTCTTTTTAAAATAATGTGACCCCACCCAGTCATCTGGAATTCCTTATTAGATGACATTTGCAAGCAATACTGCTCCTTCAATGGAAAATATATAGACAGTCTTCAATTTAGGATTATTCATTTAATGATGGTTCAAAGCACGGGTGGGTTTCAAAACCCATCACTACTGTTTCGCTCATGGGTGTGCATGCACTCGCAATGCTTCTGTGCATGCACAGAAGCATGCGGGTGGGTGGAGCCTCCCACCGCTGCTGCTACTGGTTTGCCCAATCCAGGGTGAACCGGTAACAACCTACCACTGGTTCAAAGTTAGAATGATGCTGAAAAACGTGACTTACAATGCATTCTCAAAGTTGCAACTGTTGTACTGCCCCCACAAACATATAATGATTTAAACATTTAGCAAACAGTTTTCATTTAAAACAATTGCAGCATCTTGTGAGTGAGCAATTCCAATTTTCAACCTTCCCAGCCAGCTTTCAACAAGTAAAGTCAATGAGGGAAGCCAGATTTATTTAATGACCATGTAATTCTCTTATTGACAATATGATTTGCTTAATTACTGCAGTGATTCACTTAACAACCACAATAAAATGGTCATAAAGTTGGGTCCAGTCACTTGATGACCCACGTTTCTTTACTAATCTACTTCAAACATACTGCAATATATAATAGGTAAGAACCATAATTTAAAAATCAGGCATGATCTCCAGAATCACATACTTCTCAGACTCCCTTCCCTTTTTTTTTATTGAAAAGTTTTATAAGAAATACAAACATTTTCACCCCCCACCCCTCCTTCCCCTCCCTCCCCCCACCCCCTCCCTAGACTTTCCAGAACAAGAACAGGGTATAGCATTCACAAACCAAAAACTAGAATATGCTAACAAATTATTACATTACATATTCTCCCTAGGTCCTTAACTCCTTATAACTCAGAAAAAAAACAGATATAAACTTCTTAAAATTATTTCATTCATAAGTTATATGAATCTTCTTGTTCGGATATTTCTTCTGTATATAATCAATCCATCTTCTCCATTCCGATATATATCTCTCATTTGAATGGTCTTTTTTTTTTTTTTTTAATTTGATTTATATGCCGCCCTTCTCCGGAGACTCAGGGCGGCTTACAGTGCGTTAAGCAATAGCCTTCATACTTTTGTATATTTATACAAAGTCAGCTTATTGCCCCCACAAACTGGGTCCTCATTTAACCTACCTTAGAAAGGATGGAAGGCTGAGTCAACCTTGAGCCTTGGAGAGATTCGAACCAGCAGTAAATTGCAGGCAGCTGTGTTAATAACAGGGTGCTTTAAACCACTGTAGTACCAAGGCTCTTTAAGATATGATTCCCTTTTTAAATCCACAGTTTCCCTGATTCATGTATATAGGTATAGTATAACAAAATAGTTTATGTGGGCATGTTAAATGAGGGTTAGTACAAATGGTGAGATGTCTCTGTACTTTTCTGTATTGTACATGCATACACTTTGATCTTTGAAGGTGATTTTTTTATTATTATTCAAACATTTAAAGTACCCTAACTTTATATGCCAAAGTAAGTACCATACATGGATATTTTGATTATAATATAGTAGTCAATGTATGAAATATTGATTGAAAAGGACTGATAATGTTTAGTTCACCATCATTAGCATTAACATTTTTATCCATGTGCTATCTGTATTTAGTCTTTATTTCTAAAGACTAATACTTTATTAATATTAACATAGTATTAATATATTAATTAGCATATTAATAATACTCTAATAGTACTACATGTATTAATGCTATTAATAGTGTTGACATTACTATTAATATTAGTAATTGATATTACTAATTAGCAATATTAGATTATAGACTATATAAATCAGGAAAGGCAAATTTGTGCAAGAAAAAGAAAGATGATGAAAGATAAAATCAGAGGGGCTAAGCATGCCCAGAGGCATTTTATTTCAAATCAAACTGTGTTATGGTTGTTTCTAAATAAAATAGGTGAAAACAAATCTTTTTATTATTTTTTTAATAAAAGTGTCTTTCTCAATTTGTGTTCTTAACTTTTTCTTTCATTGTCTAGCAGCAGCAGCAGTCCCAGCAACAGCCACCCCAGCAGCAGCCTCAGCAGCAGCAGCAGCCCCCACCCCCAGGTCCCAGATTACCCCCAAGGCAGCCAACAGTAGCATCACCAGCTGAATCTGAGGATGAAAATCGTCAGAAGAGTCGCCCACGAACAAAAATTTCTGTAGAAGCTCTGGGCATTCTTCAGAGTTTTATTCAAGATGTAGGCCTGTATCCAGATGAAGAAGCAATCCAAACTCTGTCAGCCCAGCTCGACCTACCGAAATACACCATTATCAAGTTCTTTCAGAACCAGCGATACTACGTCAAACACCATGGGAAGCTGAAAGATAACTCAGGCTTAGAAGTAGATGTGGCAGAATATAAAGAAGATGAGTTACTTAAGGATTTGGAAGAGGGTGTCCAAGACAAAAGCACGAACACACTTTTTTCAGTTAAATTAGAAGATGAGTTATCAGTAGAAGGGAACACTGACTGTAACACTGTGTTGAAAGACTGAAAAAAATAGTATTTATTCAACAGCATCACTGCTTACTAATAAAAAGAAAAATCCATCCTGTATACTGTCATCAACCTCTTTATTCATTGTTTGGCCTATGAATCTTCCAAAACTTGCACAAAAGTTGAAAAAAAAATTAAGGATAATACAGACTGCACTAGATATTTTACAAACTGCTTCAGCGATAGAAATGAAGCATTGAAGATTGTTTCATATTAATTTGTGTTCACTGGGTACATCAACATGTATCCAATAAGCATGATATCTGTGGGTTGTTTTTCTTCTTATTGTTGTTATTATTCTAGAGCTTTCAGACAAGCATTACTTTGTGACTTATTGTTTTTATTTTTTCCCAGTTATTGTTAACACTCCACACTTGATCTATGAAAGCTTAACATTTATTTAAGTAAAAGATAAAAGAAGAGTTAGTTACTCTTGCTCTATTGTATGTTACAAAAGAACTATAGACTGTGAGATGCAGTTTAAAGTTAACATATGCCAACAAATGCCTTGTATTATATGGCACTGCCGTAACTCAGATTTTTTTTCAAAAGTAAGAAGTCACTGTATCTTTTTCATTTTCATTTGTTATACGAATTTTTGAAAACAAAATGTGAATCATGGTTTTTCCCATTATTTATTTGTAGATCTTTAAATATCATGTTGTAATTAATTTTAGAAGTTTCCGTTAAATGTAATATTGCTTCTCTTGTTACCATATTGGGTTTTTTTTCTATTTATAAGTGTATTTTGATGGGCAGTAAAACAAAGTGTCTTAAAAGTTTTAAATAGAAAAAATGTGCTTTACACAGTTGCCTATAAAAAGTGCTCTATGTTATCCAAGCAATTCATACTATAAGCTTCACTCTTATTGTTGTATGCAATTTTTACTATCATGCAAATAAGCTTAGGTAAATCAAACTAATAGATCACCTTAGAAACTTATGCAATTAATGTGAAAATAATTGATGTTTGCAATGTGTCTTCCTTTGGTTTACAATCAATTTTAAAGCTACAGCTGTATAAATTTTCTGTATAAAGGTGTATTTCTTTTTTATGAGTTTATTGCTATGAAAACACCAGTTATTTTGTTACAGCTGGCTGTTTTTATAAGTGTATCACAATTTTCTTTATGCAAAAATGTTCTGACTAGGAGTGGTTATTGACTGTAACTACACAATTAAAATTGTTTGTATGGTATGATGTGATAGGGTTTGTGTGCATTTGTGTATCTTACAGAAACAACACCAAAAAGTGTGTTGGACTTTTTATTAATTATCTTGAAATATCATTTTCAATCACCTTAGCAACAATTTATATTCTGGATTTTAAATTATCCCAAACTACAAAACTCAAAAGATGCTGTTCAGAAATTTAGTTTTACTGTAAAAATCATAACCTGTCTCGACTTGATTTTAAAAGTTGCCTGGCGGACAAAGATAGCAAGATATTATTGAGTCAAAAGGCTATCAGGCAAAAACATATTTACAGTTCCTGGCAGTAATGCACTTATAATGAATGCAGCTGGTTTTGTTTTACAATATTTGAATTTATGATAACACCATTTCTTACACTAACATATACACATTTTAAGATAACCATTAGGAGGCACAAACAAAAGAGGAAGGATATATAGTCCTTTGCTAGGTAAGATTTTATTTAATAGCATTAATAATGATGTTGATAAAAAATTATAGGGTTTTGATTTCATATGGACTACATGTTCAGGCTTGTAGGAGCTGATGTGATGATGCAAAAGAGTACTAAGGAATATATTGCTTTAAAAATAAAAGCATATTAAGTCTTCATAAATTCCATTTAAACATTTAAATGGAAGTTTAAAGCAATTATACTTCAAGGCTCATGATTATGACTATAATAATTTTTGAAGAAGTTACGTTTTTGGACTATGTAATGTTTTATGCAAAGAGAAGCAGTTTCGCGTTCTGTTGAAACTTATTTCCAATTAGCCAGTAGCATTGGATTACAACTCCTACAATGTATGGCCAACAAATCCAAATGCTTGAGCATTAGATTGTGGAGAACTAACATAGTGTTACAAAAATAAACAACACAAAATATATTAATATATTTCCCCATTTTTGGCTTACCAGTACAGCTAAAACAGAAATGGCAAACTTCTATATGCTTTAGATGAACCAGAGTGTAATGTGTCATCCAGATTTAAAACTGTGTTTCGTCTTAACCATGGTTTGTTCAAACCAGCTCATAGCTTATGATTTTAAATTGGCTTCTTTTGCCAAACAAAAAGATAAATCAGTTTGACACTGGAATATAGGACAAATCATAAAACAAGAAAAAACAGTTGCATGTATTTTTGGCAACTTGACTGTGGCAATTAGGAGGTTTAATTAAGTCTATGAAGAAAAAGCTGGTAAGTAAGAAAAATGGAAAGCCTGGTTGTAGTTGTTTTTAGGAATTAGTTTCACATATATCTATAAATAAGAAGTAGGAATGGGAGCACAATTCACCTACTAAATGTCTTGCTGCTTATTTGAATTAAAATGCCCCACTTATAACGCTTTGTCAGCATTTCTATTCAGTTGCATTTTAAGGCAACAAAAATCAAAATGTCTTGAGTGATTTGTTGGAAAAAATCTCAAAATCACAAGTGTCTAAACAATTATTTGTTTAGCTAATTTTATGCCACTTGACTGTTTGCATGGATTTCCATTCCATTTTATCATACACTCTCCTAGGGTGAAAAATTAAGCACAAGCTTGTCTAGAGTTCCCATTATTTCTGCAACCCACAAGTCAATCCAATCCCAAAGCTTTAAACAACTGGAACATTTGAAAGAATTATTCTTGAAGTGACAAAGGTTTTTTCATGTTTTGTTTTATTTTCAGATCTAAACATTTGGACAGATTTTTTTTTTTACTTCAAAAGATTTATCATATCTCTAGAACAATTATGCACGCCAGTTGCCAAGTGCCTGAAATGAAATCACATTGTCATGGGGGTTGGGGTAGCAGTTCTAACTGTGAAGATAAGTCATAAGTAGCTTTTTAAAAGTCCATTTTAATTTTAAATGATCACTAAACAAGCACTCATAAGTTAAAGTCTACCTGTACTTACTTCCTCCACTTTGTGCCACTAATGATCAATAATTTGCCATGAAATTTTAACATTATAGTTTGTGGGGCTGGATGCTAGGAACCATTACAACATGTGGGAAGGGGTATGTATTCTACAAGTTGCTTTAAGCCTGAAGGAAATGTTCTATGACTAGAAAGAGAAAAAAAAAGCAGCTGGTTGAAAACTAGCCATCAGTGCTGTGCTCCTATATAAATTGCTTGGAGGTCTCATGTATTACTATTTAGTGACTGTTTTTATGATTTACTGGAGAAGCAATGCATTTAAGGTAAAACAAAGGTTGCATTGAACAATAAAATAAAATTATGTGTTTAATACTGAGAAGGCAGATCCATTCTCTACAAAACAGATAAATTTCAGTTCATATTTCTTTCTCATATATGTAACTAGGCTATGACCTCCCTGATGAGAGAACTCCAACTTTAAATAATTTGGAGGGGACGGGGAGACAGATGACAACTTAGCCAATTGTGATTGGTAGAAAATGTTGCATAGCACGTCAATTACTGGTTGACAAGCCCAACCCCCAAGAACAGAAATGTTATGTCTTGAAGGCTTGCAGGCAGTGGTGGACTGCAACCAGTTTAACAATCGGTTCTGTGAGGGCGCACTTTGCACGAGCACGTGAGCTTTGCAGGCACCTAACGCACTTGCATTCAAAATACAGCAATTTAAAGCTCAGCTGCTTATTTTCTAAGGCAGCCCTGGTAAATAGAATAGCAGAGGGGCGGAAATCAACTATGCCACGTGAATCAGATGAGCCAGAAAAAAGGAAATATAGGACAGGATAGGGTGGGGGGATCATCGGTACTACTGGTTCTCCCGAATTGGTCTGAACCGGCAACAGCCCACCACTGCTTGCAAGGCAAGACTTCTCTTTCTACACTGTACTGTTTGATCCAGTTTTTCAACAATTAACGTAGCAGTGACATAGATATAAACACATTGTCAGTACAAATGTTAAATCTTTAAATTATTACTGATTTAATTTTGACATAATACAAGTAGGTCTAACTTTTGGCCTTCTATCATGTGTTATTTCAAAGGGTTGTATTATGTTAGATATATCTTCGGAATATTGTCCAATGGCTGGAATCCAAATATGTTCTTGACTCCCCTACCTCTAACCTTACAGCTCTAAAAAGTTTTCTAAAAAATGTCCTTAGTTAAAGAAATAGTTTACCAAAAGGTGATAAGAAAAAATTAATCAAAAAGAAAATGCAATTACTTAATGCAAAATTTGGACTTTCTTTGTGAAATGCTGTAAGTTTAAATTCTAACCAATTTCTTAGCTGGACAAAATTCCCAAGTGTTTTTTTAATCATTTTTATTGCTTTTAAAATAATAACAGGAAAAAAATCAAAAGGAACAAAACATAAACATATATTAAATATACACAAGAAGTGCTTTAAAAAGTGAAAAAATTGAACAGAAAAGAATAAACTATAATATGGTGTTATAGTAAACAGTTATAGTTCTCTATATAATTACCTAATATAAACATTATACAAGCATATGAATGTATGTGTATTACACTTTCTATCATGCTTTGTTTAACCTGTATTTTGTATAAATGACTCTCATATTTCATTATTTATCTATGCAAAGTCCACTGCTATAGGGACTCCATTCATAAGTAACAAGTGTAATCAGGTCTGCAATTCATTAAGTAAATGGGACCCTAGATTTAACATTCCAGCATGGGAATATCATTCTTTTAACTATAACAAGTGCATAAACAATTAATTTACATTGTCCAGTTGTCAAATTCCATGTAATAGGAATGTAATTCAGGAAAAATATTATCTTCTGAAAATTAAAGGTTTTGTTGCATACACATTCACATACTCTACCACATTCTCCCCAAACTTAGTAGGTATAGGACATGATAAAAGCATGTGTTTTAAAGAAGCATTGTCCTTCTTACAAATCCAACAAAATGCTGTCCTAAACAATCCTTTTCTATATAGATATTATGAAATCCAAAGAATTCTAAATATTATTTTTTGTTGTATAAGTTGCAATTTAAGATTTATTGACATCTTGCTATAGAAGTTAAAACTCTCCCATTGCCTAGGAACCTCTAATTATTTATACCACTTATCTCTTTTTTTAAAAAAATTGATTTATATGCCGCCCTTCTCCGAAGACTCAGGGCGGTTTACAATGTGTTAAGCAATAGCCTTCATACTTTTGTATATTTATACAAAGTCAGCTTATTGCCCCCACAATCTGGGTCCTCATTTTACCTACCTTAGAAAGGATGGAAGGCTGAGTCAACCTTGAGCCTGGTGAGATTTGAACTTGCAGTAATTGCAGGCAGCTGATGCCTGCAATTGCTTTAGTGCTTTAGTCTGCAATTGCTGCAGTGCTTTAGTCTGCTGTGCTACCAAGCTCCTTAACATCTGCATATCAATTATCTCTTAACATCTGCATATCAATTAGATTTCTTGGTAATAAATATCTATAAAAACTAAGGTTTTTTTTAAGTTTAAAAGATTTAAACACATTGTTCTGGTATCTCAGTTATCTCGGAAGCTGAAATCACTGCTGGTCCAGACAATATTGTTAACATACTGTAGCTGTAAATAATACCATTGAGTTATTTATTTATTTATTTATTTATTTATTTATTTATTTATTTATTTATTTATTTTAATTTGTATACCGCCCTTCTCCAGCAGGACTCAGGGCAGTGTACAGCCAGAATAAAACAGAACATACAAAATTTAAAAACAGTTTAAAAAATAATTAAATATTTTTGGCCACAATTTAAAACAACCCAATTAAAATCAATTCAATTTAACCGAAACAGTGGGATCAAGCCAGCCCGGCTAAGTGAAATAAATAAGTTTTCAGGGCCTGACGAAAAGTCCGGAGGTCTGGTATTGTGCGTATCTCTGGGGGAAGGTTGTTCCAGAGGGCGGGCGCCGCCACAGAGAAGGCTGTCCCCCTGGGGTTCACCAGTCGACATTGTCTGGCGGACGGCACCCTGAGGAGGCCCTCTCTGTGTGAGTGTACTGGCCGGTGGGTGGCTATTGGTGGCAGAAGGCAGTCTCATAGATACCCCGGCCATAAGCCATGTTATCTCTGATAGATGATATTTTCTCTCAGCACAGTATATGTTTAAAATTGATTCTCATCATCTATCAGATTGACTATTGACCTAGTCAAAAGTCAATATCCCTGCTTTCATCCCATTTTTCCATATCACATTCCCCCCCCTCAATTTTTAATGTTGTATTACTCATAAAGTCAATTTACCATGGAAAAAAGGATCTAATCTCTTTTTATTTGACATTCTATTCCACAATTTTCCAACTTGATATAACTGTTTCTGGAGATGGAAGTAAGGAAGATTTTCTCTGTGCAAGATTTTCACAGAGAAGCTTAACGAGGAAGCTGGTAGGAAGTCAGAAATCACTCCCACTCCCTCTGCATTTTTGCTCATCCTTGGTTCTTCTGCTTCTCTCTTTAAGTAAGAAAATAACTCTAAAAGAATAACTCAATGTCCACAGGTGTCTAGTGAATTATTAAGTTCAGAATCAAGTTCAGAAATCTGTTAGATTTCACATATATATTAGGGAATGGTTTACGAGTTTGATAACATAAACAATTTACTCTAATGCTTAAGGTACTGGTCTAGGAATCAGGAGACCATTAGTTCTAGTCCTGTCTTAGTCATGAAAAAATTTGGGCCAATCATTCTGTATCAACCAACCCATTTCACAGGGTTGTTGTTGTGAGGAAAATAGGAAGAAAAAAAAGTATTAGTTATATTTTCCACCTTGAATTATTTATAAACAATAATAAAGGTGGCATAAAAATAAATAAATAAATATTTAATTACAAATTCTGTTATGATCAGAAGAACCAACTCACTGATGTGTTGATTAAATGTATGTTAAACATAAAAATGGAATAATATGCAAAGAAAAAAATATATGACCACATATGTGACATTTATGTGATATAATTGACCTCTCTAAGTTGCCAGTACTTAACATCTAACTCCTTGCCCAATCTTCAAAAAGAAAAATTGTACCTTCTATCTTGTAAAGCATTTCTTAGTTACTGGAAAGAATATAATTGCAAGCCCACATATATACTGAAATTTCCAAGATTGGTAGGGGGGAGGGGATGTTATTCAAAAGCAAATACATAGTCTTCATATTTGGATAGAAGTTGTCGAGATAAATTGGGTGATCTTGAGTATTGTGCAACATGACTAGAATCTTGGAATTGATGCTTTTTCACCTCTCCATTTCCAGGATGAAATAGTAAAAAATAGTTTCCAAAGATGAGAAGGATGACTCAAATTTTGATGATGATGATGATGACAATGATGATATCAATGTCAGTGCCTGACTCTTGGACATTCTAAGGGCCAGGACTCTCCATATCTTTCAATCTTACACTGGAATCACAGTTAGCCTATCCTTTGTAGCTTTGAAGCCTGGCATCATTATTTTCTTTTTGCTGGTAAACTGTCCGGCATTTTCTTCCAGTAAAAGCCTGTTTATCCACATTGAATATTTACATGTACTAAAATTGAAGGAGAAGGTGAAGGCTAAATTTCCTAGTCTAATTTACCTAGTGGGGTTGACAGGTCATCTAGCAGTTGAAGCCAGTTATATTGAAGTTGTTTAAGAACTCTCAGATGAGTGTATCAAGCTATTGCTAGGTAATTAAAAAATAAATAAAAAAGGTAATTAAAAAAAATAAAAACAGGAGTTAGCTCTTCCTGAGGCCATCATATGCGACCTTTCCCTAAACACCACAATTTGCTTCATAGTCTGTTACAGAACCCCTGATTACGACTTTGTACATGCGAACAAACTAATCACTACTAACATGGGGAACCTCCTGCCCACACCCTCTTATCTTAATTGGTGACCTAAATCTACCTCTTATTAATTGGACCCTAAATGAATGTACAACTGAACCCATATATGCAACCCTGTACAATGCTGTAACTAATCTGGGACTAGATCAACTAGTAATTAATAACACTAGACTCAACAATTGCCTTGATCTCATTTTCTGCAACAGTTTAAATTCAATTTATGGACTACAAATAAAAGAACCCTTTTCCAACAGTGACCATAGCATGATAAACTTTTATCTCAACTTACATCCTCACATAGACAATCATAATGACGGAATCCCAAAGTATAACTTTAGAAAAGCTAACTATGATCTCATAACTGATGACCTTTCATCTCTTGATTGGCAAACTCTATTCAATGGCTGTATCACTGCCGAAGACCATTATAACATTTTTTTTGCAAGAAGTCAAAAGAATCATCAAGCTATACATACCAATAGCCCCCAAAACCAGGAAAAATAAATTACCCATAACAATAAGGAAGCTTCAGACAGAAAAAAACCACTCTTTGGTGCAAAAATAAAACTGGCTATGTACCTAACTTCAAAAGTTGCTACAAAACTGTACACCGACAGATAAAGACAGAATGCATCAGTTATCACAGCAAACAAGTGGAAAATCTAATATGCACTAAATCCACCTGGGCCTTCTACAATTTCGTAAACAACAAACTTAAATACTCAAGATCCATCCCACCACTAAAAAGGCCAAATGGGAAAGACTGTAATGATAAAACCGTTAAGGCCAAGTTCAATCTTTGTAAACAGCAATGGCTCATGCCCCTCATTTCCCAATCGTACCACAACTACTCACAACAATCTACTACATGTTGATTTCACAGAAGATGCCGTTGAAAAGGCACTAAGCAAGCTAAAACCATCTTTATCAATTGGCCCTGATGGATTATGTGCCTACTTCCTAAAGAAGCTCTCAACCACCATAGCAGAACCACTTAGCATAATGTACGAAATATCTTTCAGAATCAGTTCCTTACCTAATTTATGTCACTACCCATGGTCATCCCTATCTTCAAAAAGGGTGACCCTGCCAGCCTAGTTGATAAATACAGACCAATCTCATTATGTTGTGTCACCTGCAAAGTCATGGATTCAATCATAAACCAATCCATTACCCTCTACTTAGAGACTAACAACTTCCTCTCTAATAAGCAATTTGAAAATTTTTTTTCAATTTTTTAGAAAAAAATTGTCCTGCAATCTGCAACTATTACACTGCAAAAACATATGGACTTCAAAACTCGACCAGGGTAAATCAATAGATGCAATTTATACAGACTTCTGTAAACCCTTCGATTCAGTGGTACACAACAAGCTACTTCTAAAACTAAAATCTTATGGCATTTCCGGATTCCTTCATAAGTGGATAGCTGCATTCCTATCAAACAGGCAGCAAGTAGTCAAAATAGGGAATGCCTTATCTAACCTTGCACCTGTTAACAAATGTGTCCCCCAAAGCAGCGTTTTAGGACCCACACTCTTTATACTTTATATAAATGACCTTTGCAATCATATTATAAGCAACTGCATTCTCTTTGTGGATGATGTAAAACTATTCAACACCACTGACAATGCTGCTACTCTACAAAAAGACCACGACTATGTGTCAGAATGGTCAAATAATTGGCAACTACAAATCTCAACCAACAAATGCTCTGTCTTACCTATTGGCAAAAAAAATCAGAACACAAAATACAAGCTGGATGGATACGACCTAACAGACGATCCTCAGTCTGTCAAAGATCTTGGAGTACTCATCTCAAATGACCTAAGTGCCAGAGCTCACTGTAACAGCATTGCTAAAAAGGCATTAAGAGTTGTTAACCTAATCTTGCGTAGTTTCTTCTCCGGTAATATTGAACTGCAAACTAGGGCATACAAAACTTTTGCCAGACCAATTATTGAATACAGCTCATCTGTCTGGAACCCGCACTGCATATTGGACATTAATACAATCGAACGAGTCCAGAGATATTTCACAAGAAGAGTCCTCCACTCCTCTGCTCGTAACAAAATACCTTATGCCACCAGACTCAAAATTTTGGGCTTAGACAACTTAAAACTTCACCGTCTCTGGTCTGACCTAAGCAGAGTACATAAAATCATCTGCTACAATGTCCTACCAGCCAATGAATACTTCAGCTTCAACCAAAACAATACAAGAGCACACAATAGATACAAACTCATGGTAAACTGATCCAAACTAGACTGCAGAAAATTCGCTTCAGTAACAGAGTTGTCAATGCCTGGAATATACTATCTGACTCTATGGTTTCTTCCCCAAATCCCCAAAACTTTAACTTTAGACTGTCTACTGTAGACCTCGGCCCATTCCTAAGAGGCCTATAAGAAGCGTGCATAAGTGCACCAGCGTGCCTACCATCCCTGTCCTAATGTTTTCTTTTATTCGTATCGTTTTCATGTATCTATAACTATGTTTACACTTATATCTGTCATAAAATACATGACGAAATAAATAAATAAATAAATAAATAAATCCTCAAGATATCATAGAATATCTTCTTTTATTACTTCCACTTACTGTATCAAATCCAACTGACAATTTGTTATGAAAGTGGGGTTGAGGGGTACCCCGGACCGTGAACCAGCTCATGACTGGACTGAAAGGACTGAAATAAATCTGACAGAGGCGTCTTGTGTAAAAATATAATTTACTTTAAAACATTTAAAAAGCACTATGTCTTTAAAAAAGCACATTAGTAACAAAGTCTTATCTTGTTTATGTGAAGCCAAGCTATCTCCCTAGATTCCTTTCCACAATACCGAAACAGTTCACAAGACAAAAAGGTTAACATGACAATAAGCAGCTTCGGTGTCGATACATCATCGAGGTAGTAGAAGGGCAGCAGCATAAACTTCACAGCTAAAAAAGTCACCTGAAGAAAAAACAATTTCAATCAGTAAACATAGCTTGAAGCTTGTGGGAGGAAGAATGTCCAGCAGCAGCAGTTCTGATGATGGCTTGCGTGCTTCAAAACAGCAAAAGGCAAGCATCCGTAGGAGTATCTCTGCAACAGCGTCTGAAGTCCTTATCTGTGTTCTCCTCCCTTCTGTAACGTTGCACTGAGCTCTGCATCCAACTTCCAGCAGGAGCTCTGCATCTAGGCCTAAACAGCATTTAGGCCCAAGTAGCAAGCGAAAAGGTCCTTGGTTATACGGGGAGTTAACCTGCAATTAACTAGGGCGGGGAAGGCTTGCAGGTAATTGCAAACAGGAGATGGCTTGATTGAAACCATACTGTTTGTGACTGATCAAGTAGCCACAGCAATCCTGAAAACACTCGTGTCACAATTTTTCATTGACAAGTATGCAAAATATAGTATTAGTCCACAACATTTGCCTCTCAGTCTAGAACACAATATCTTCTAGGATTAAATCTAGAGTTACCTCCCTTCTGATTGTCCTGAAGACAGATTGTTCTAAGAGATAGTCATTTAGACTATTTGGTATTAATTGTTTTGTCTTAACCCAATCAGAATGAACCCATAATAACTGAAATAACTTCTTATTAAAACAGCTACGCCTTTATGTTCCTCTGTCATTTCTTTCACTATCTAAAGATCCACCTAGCTTTTTGATCCAATAGTGATAGCATATTCCTAAATCTAATTTACCCTTGTGGCCTGATATTACTACCCATTACAGTTCATTGGAAAAATCCAGTCTTCCAACATTTGCCAGTATACTATTGTCTTTATATTGTTTTTAACATAAAGAACAGCTTCTCTCCCACGTAAACTATCCCTTTCGGTAGAGTTAGTAATAAGAAATAACTATTCCCTCTACTCCATCAGGTTTTTGGTGTACTACTACATCTATATACTTGATCATAATCAAGCACTCTACCTCATTTTAATTCAAAAGTCTTCTGGTGCTGAATAGAAATATTTGTATACAACACCAAGAGTTGGCACAAACTTTTCTCCACATTTTTAAAGCTTCTTTCTTCAGCATCTACTCATTAACTCACTGTCAATATAGCCTTTTTCTTTGTATTGTTTTATTTAAAAAGAAGTACCATTTCAAAGCAAAAATCACTCTGAACCTGTAATCTTTCTATATCAGTTTGGGCTAAGCTCTGCTCTATTAAAGCTGTAAACTAGGCCGGAGTCGAACTTATAATATAAAGATTGAATTAATGTCAATTGAATTAAAGGCCCCAACAGTAATCTGATAGCTGCTGAACTTTCAAAAAGTAACTTTGATTGCTGGGCTACCACTTTGTTTTATCTGTTTACACAGATTAATAACACATTCTAAATCCCTAAATATTGGAACTATTCTATCATTGTCCCAGTTTTCAAGGAAGGTGGAGCATGGATCCCTCTAATTGCCATCTGATTAGTCTCCTAAGCATTTCCAATAAATTATATGCACACTTTGTTTTATGAATTTCCAGACTGGCCACATCATGAAAAATTTCTAGTTGATAAATAAGCAGGCTTTAAAGAAAGCAAGTCAATGATTGGCTAAAATGTTAACAGAATATTACACTTTTTAGCAAAGAGATGCAGACATGCTTATTACCACTCCCTATATATCACATTCATTGATTTCAAATCAACCTTTAATTCATTCCTTGGGAAAGAATCTAGTAGAAATTACTTCATTTCCCTATACATTAGGGATTACTTTATCTAATTAGAATGCTGCACAAAAATACAGTTACACAATTTAGATATACTAGTAGCATCTAACACTTTGCAGATATTTTAATCCAGAAAGGTGAGAGAAAAGGTTGCATTTTTCACTCCTTCTCAATACTCAGCCATTGATTTTATTTCTTCTTATAACTCTATTTACATTGCATTTTTACTTTTTGTTTTGTTTTGTTTTCTTGTGTACTATCCAGAGTCAATCTCGAGATGATTGATGATTGTAATTCAATTGAATGGTCATCACTTTAGCCAAAACCAATTCCAACCCCCTCAAACTTCATAATACAAGAAAATGTTGACAAAGCAGTTAATCTCTTTCTAACTCAGGCTAAGGATATAGTGTATATTGTTTTCAACCTAAATAAAACAGCAACCTCCTACTGGTTATAAAAGTTGGATATTGCATTGATGAATAGTTGTACATGAGGGATTGGGTGCCTGGCTTTTCTTGATTTCCATTTTGTTTTGTCTTATTGCTTGGGATTTCACCATTGTTGTCAGCCACCCAGGATTATGCGGAACAAAGTACGTGGCAAGAGATAGAGATAGAGATAGAGATAGAGATAGAGATAGAGATAGAGATAGAGATAGAGATACAGATACAGATACAGATACAGATACAGATACAGATACAGATACAGATAGGAGAGATAGAGAGAGGAAGGGAGGGAGAGAGGGAAGGGAAGAGAGAGAGAGAGAGATGATAGATAGATAGATAGATAGATAGATAGATAGATAGATAGATAGATAGATAGATAGATAGATGAGAGAGAAAGAGAGAGATGGATTCTTTAATGTTGAATCATTCTCTCAGATATTATAGAGCTCTCAGGTATGTGCTTAGAATAACTTAAAGCCCTTAAATATTATATGGTTTAGAGTCCCTTGTGGTGTTTCAAAGTTAGCACTCTTCAAAAAAAAGCCCTCTTGGCCATGTGTTTATCAAGAACCAGAGTTTCACTCCACCAGCAGCTATCTAGCATAGCTCTCCAGTTGGATGAATCCCAAATCAGTCACTGTTCCCAAATGTTTACGTGTGTACACATGCACAAACATATACACTTTCTACGAAGCTTAATGCTTAGTAAGCAGGCTTTTTAATACTTTATTCATGAAGTAATTTTATGGCCCTGCTATTAGTTTTTAATATTTAGAGCTTCTTTTTATTAGTAGTTTTTATTAGTGTTCTATTTTCATTTACAGCATTACAGTGAACCCTTTCTTTTAGTATTCCTGGTTTTTAAAACTTTTGTCTTTTTTAATTTGAACCTTAATTTGAACTTTTTATATTAATTGTACAAATTGCTGGTCAGTGACCATAGCAATAAAGATTATTATTACAAATTATACTAATAAATCCAAACATATGATACCAAACTATACATGTGTAAGAATTTCACTGATTGCATTATCACCATAAAACCTACAATTAGAAAAGAAAAAAAAATGAATCTTGGCAACAATTTAAAGGAATAAATTTTATTTTTAACCTGCCTGTAAAATATATCTATTCCAATTCCCTTTTCTTGCCACTCCTTCTCTGCTACTGGCCTAGATCTCAAATAGCTTTGAATTTCATGAAGAAACTATTCAGTGCCATGCATGTGCCAAGTTTAATACAGCTGCAGTATTAAAATGATGATGATGACGATGATGATGACGACGAAGGCAAATAAACTACATTTTCATTCATATGGCACTTTCATTCATATGCTAAAAGAATTAGACTAGAGGCTGCTAAACAAATAATTCCCTCCACACTGTCAAACTAGTTATTAAGTCTGCATTACTATTAATCTTCTCATCATTCCTATCACCCATCTCCTCCCACTTATGACTATATGATTGTAACTTTGTTGCTTGTATCTTTACAATTTATATTGACTGTTTCCTAATATGATTTAATTGCTTTTTTGTTCCCTATGACTATGAGTAAGTGTTGTATTTTATGATTCTTGATGAATGTATCTTTTCTTTTATGTACACTGAGAGCGTATGCACCAAGACAAATTCTTTGTGTGTCCAATCATACTTGGCCAATAAAGAATTCTATTCTATTCTATTCTATTCTATTCTATTCTATTCTATTCTATTCTATTCTATTCTATTCTAAAAAAAATAGTGGGTTTTAGCCCTCCCTTAGCATAAAACTAGATGGGTGTCTTTGAACCAGTCCTTTTTCTCAGTCCTAGATTAGGAAGTTGGAAAAAAAAACATATCTACTAATCCATACTGGACTAGCATGAGTCCATAATCCTCAGTTAAGAGGCTTCAATTGTGCAACCAATTGATTCAAGCTGATTATACACACAAATACATATATACAGAGAGGGAGGGAGGGGGAGAGGAGAGGAGAGGAGAGGAGAGGAGAGAAGGTTTGTAAAACTAGGAAATAGCTCTGCCCATTTTTAATATTCTTGTTCTCTGCCCCAGGGTTGTACACCTGGTGATTTTCAAGGGATGGATTTAAAAACAGTTGTGAAATATATTAACTAATGCATGAGAATATTCCAAGTATCATTTGTAGATAAGATAATATGAGTATGCTTTGATGTAGTGTGATGGAACACACAAACACACCTTCCATTGTTTACCCTGTACACGTGGAACATGTAAAACAATGACGTGCTCTGATTATCTTAAACTCATATTCAGAATTATTTTTATAAGCGTTGCAAAGCAGAGCATTTTCATTTCTAAAAGCAAAGCAGAGAAACAGCTGCTTAATCTGATACTGATATTTAATAGTCTGATGAAACTGAAATCTTTTGTTTGGAATTGTTCTGATTATTTTGGTTTTTTAAAAAAAATCTATAAGGCATAACTGTGGTTTATCTTGACAGGGCTTCCTGTTATAAGTTTTGTTTCTAAAATTGCTAAGATCAGGAGCAACAGCTAGAAATATTGATAATATATTGATAATATATTTTTAACTACCTAGTCTTTAAAAACACCATTCCTATTGAGTAAAAATATCAATCCTAATCAGTAGTGGGTTTCAATTTCATTTGCTACTGGTTTGCTTGCGGGTGTGCACATGTGACACTTCTGCACATGCGCAAAGACATCCAGGTGGGTGGGTGGAGCATCCCGCCACCGCTACCAGTTCGTCCGATCTGGGGCGAACCAGTAGCAACCCACCACTGATCCTAGTTCAAAATATACTTATTTATAATGCTAAACTGGTTTAGCATTAGTCATAACTAAATGAAAACACCTTGGTTGTAAAAGGATTAATATATTTCTAATTCTCCCCCCCCAAAAAAAAACAGTTGCACGTATATCAGGAGTACTAAAAGGGGAGTTTCTCAGCTGTATGTTGTCCAGAAAAGATATGATGAATCTGTGATAACTCTCAATCTCACTTTATAATTTCTCAAATTCCATTTGATACTTCATTGTAATTGATGAAAGCCCATTGATAGGAGCTTTAAATATAGTTTTTGAATAAGGTTTCTATCCATTGAATTGCCATGCCATCCAGGTTACACTTAACTAGCAAGCTAATCAGGAAATTGTGGGGTATTTTATCAAGTACATTGCTAAAATACATATTAAATCTACAGTGTTACCATAATCTATTAAGAGAGTTGTCTGATTTTTTTAAAACTGAGCCAAATTATCTGGCAAGATTTGTTCTTGATTAATCTATGCTGTTATAATTACCACATTATTTTCAAAGGTGCTTTCAAATTGATTGCTTTTGTAATATGTTTTGGATCATGCTACATGCAATTGCAACTATTTTGAGCAATAAAAATATTAATAATAAAGATCTTAATTATTTCAAAATTTGATATACTATATTCATAAACCTTGAATAATTACAACCCTGCTGATATGGTGTATTATTAAAACTCTTGTTTCTATAACATTTAACTGATTGAAACAGTGCTCTGTAGGATAAAATCTTTTCAACCAAAATACCTCAAATGGACTAACTTACAGAACGTAGCCAACATTTGGGACCATGTCTACTGTTAAATTGAAATTTGGCAAATTTTATAAAATACTTTATGATATAAAAATTAGCATAAAGTATTTGATGACATAATACAAAATGTCATAAAACATTTCTTGTGGTCAACTGCTGATGTTCAACTATGCTATACAGTTCAACATGGGCTAGATTTTCTAGTACTTTAGAAGCTCTGCCATAGTTGATGGCATTGAGGAACTATCCCTTAAAAATTTACCCAAAAAATTACAGGTTGTATAATATTTTTAAAAACTTCAGAATCCATGGTAATGTGATATTCAATTATTGTCATGATCAAATTATATGCATGCATAATTCTTTAAATAAGCACAGGTCTTTGGAATATGCTCATAAGTATTTACAAAGCATGCTGGCTGGAGGGGTGACGTCATCACGAATGGGTGAGGAAACGGAGGCTCCGTCTCTGATACCCAAATTTCCTCATTAATTGCTTTTTAAGGGCATTCCCGAACTTGGAGGGATCGGGAAATGAAAGAGGAACTCGTGAAGCCCCCTGGTGTTGCGCTGTCATCAGGGAGGTCGAGCGATTAACCTCTTAAATTGGTGGAAAAGAAGTCGGCCTTATCGGCAGACAGGAGTGATGGCGCCTGCCTAGATTGAAGCAAATAGTGGAAGCAAATCCGAGTGACTGTCAGATAGATCACCTACAATAGAGGCGGTAAACAGGAGACGTGCGATCGAATCAGAGGAAGACAAGTGAGTTACAACAGCGGCGGTACAAGAGGAGAAGGAAAAAAGGGGAAACAACTACAGCGCGGAAGAGAGGAACCCATAGAATAACTAAGCAAATATAAGAAAAGGAGAAATAGTGCTCGAAGCAGTGTGAGTGCGGACTTTTACAGTTGAGCAAAGGGAGAAGCCTGTGGACTCTGTGGATATAGACAAGCCATTTGAACCTGGGAACTATAACTGACTCAAACCCCAAAACATTGGAAAACTGAGTGCAGAGACTGAAATACCGGACTAAGTGGTGAAATTCACGGATACAGAAGACCTGTCTGGATTTCGGACTTGGGATTTACAAATAAGTTTGGACAATAAGAACTTAAGTTTAAAAAAAAGATTTGAAAACTGAATGCAGAGATCCGATTACTGGGAGAAGTAAAAAAAAAAAAGACTGAGATGGACACAGATCGCGTTTTTATGACTGTGAAAGAACTGATCGAGAGAGGTAAAGCAAGAAGACAACGAAGACCAAAGAAAATAAAAATTAAGACAAGAGGGAAGTGAATTATTAATTTTGAACTGTTTAATTAGTTAATAAGTTTAATATTTAAAAGAAATATATAAGTAGATAATTGTGGTTAAATAAGGAATTATTGTTAAAGTGAAAGATTGATTTTTATACAAAATAACAAATGAGTTGACTGTATGTTTGAGATAGACTGATTGAAAAAGGGGGTAATTGAAAAGATTGCTAATTAGAAAATTAAGAAAATTAAACTAAAATCTTGATTGATAAGTAAATTGATTTATACTGTGAATAAGAATTAATTGCTCAATTGGGATAATTGGCAATATAATATAAAATAACTATATATAAGCTGTGCGGTGTATAAGCAGTGTTTGGAGGGGAAAAGAGATACTAAGGAATAACTTAATAATTAATGTTAAGGTTGGAAAGCTTACATGAATATTGAAAATGTCTACAACATCCACCATAACAGACAGGAAAAAAACCTACAACCAATACATTAGTAATGACTCGTACCCCCTCACAACAAAAAACAATAGATAGCATGATGGGAAAAGAAAAAGAAAAAGAAAAACTGGAAATGGCACCAAATGTAATACAAGATATGTTTCAAAAGATCCAGGAAACACTGCTCCAAACACAAGAAAAAATAGCTGAAGATCAGGAAGAAATGAGAACGTACCATGCAGAGATTAGAAATGAAATAGGAGAAGTCAAGGAGGATATCAAGACCATGAAGGATAAAATTGGGGACATTCAAAATTCTATAGCAGAAAATGAACGGAGAATTAGGAAAACGGAAACAAAAATAGATCATGTGGAATTAAAAGTAGAAGCAATGGAACAAAAAACCCTACAACTAAATAAAGAAATGTCAGATTCCTTGGCCATGCTCAAAATGGAAAAGGCCTCATACTTCTTGCGTTTTCAAAATATTCCAGAAGAAAAAAATGAGGATTTAGAAGGGAAGATGGTGGAAATTATCGCAGGAATGACACAAAAAGAGACAGAAGAAATAAAAGGACAATTGGAAGAAACTTACTGCGTACAAACAAATTATATAAGAAAACACAGACTGGCGAGAGAAGTCCATGTCAAAATTCTTTAAAAAATCAATCTGAGATGAAGCCTATAAGAAATCTAGAGAAGAAACGGTGATCTATAATGATAAAGATTATATATAATCTTATATATATATAAAAATTATAATCTTAAAACAGATATCCTGAAGAGTAAGAAATCTACAACAACATCAGTTTTTAACACAACTATTGATCAAATATAAGATAATGTATAGATGGCTGCCAATAGAGGGGATCTTAATTAAGTGGGAAGACAAAAAATATAAAATAGACACTCTAGAAAAGGCAAGAGAATTCCATAACACACACTTTAGACTAGAAGAAGAACAGGAAAGCAAGGAGGAAACAGATAGTAAAAGCCAAGAAGAAGAACCAATAGAAACAAATCAAGAAAAAGAAATAAGACAGAGGCAAGAAAAAGAGAGAACAGAGAGAAGATGCAAAAACTAAGGCACAGATGGAAACAAGAAACACAAAAAAACAGATACGATAGGCAATGGATGAACAGATCAAACTCTTTTCGGTAAATATTAATGGCTTAAATGCCCCAAAGAAAAGGAATCAAATTTTCACAAAATTACAAAAATTAGAAGCAGATGTCTGCAAGAAGTACACATTCAAAAAGACTATCAAAAAATCCTAGAAAACCCCAAATTAGGAAAACTATATTCATCTCTGGCCCAAAAAAAGAAAAAAGGAGTAGTGATTTACATAAAAGAAAAAATACAATCTAAATTAGTTTATACCGATGAGCAAGGTAGAGTGGTGATGGTAGAACTAGAAATAGGAAAGAGGAAAATGTTAATTGAAGTGATTTATGCACCTAACCAAAAACTACAGGGTTTTTTTAAAAGATCTACACATAAAATTAGCAGAATTAGAATATGATGATATTTGTGTAATAGGGGATTATAATGCAATAGTAAATGCAAAGAAGGACTACAAAACTGGGGAAAAAAACAAAAGAAAAAAGAAATACTTCCAAAAGAATTCTTTACTATGGCTGAAGAACTAAACTTGTCAGACGTATGGAGGGAAACACATGAAGAAGAGGCCCAATACACCTTTTACTCCCATCCACATAACTCCTGGTCAAGTTTGGACATGGCATGGATGACCCCAAATATCAAAATAGAAGTAGAAAAAATTGAGATAGGCACAAACCAATGGGCAGACCACAATCCACTATTCATAAACTGGAAAGGGGAAAGAAGACGTAAGAGATGGACAATGAACCAAAGATTATGTAAAGAAAAAGAATTTAATTCGATGTTAGAATAGGAAGTAAAAATATTTTTTCAGATAAATAGAATAGAAGAAACCTCTTTACAAAAAACATGGGATACTTTAAAAGCATATATAAGGGACCTAGTAATAGCATATATGAGGAAAAAGAATAAAGAGAAGAAAAAACAATTAGATAATTTAGAGAAAGACCTAAAACAATTAGAACAAAACTCCAGGAAAAGCCCCAGAACAAAACAATAAGAGAAGAATGGGAAATGATTAAGCATAAATTGAATTTGATAAACCAAATAGAACTAGCCCAAAAAATAAAAATGGCGAAACAAAATTATTTCGAACACGCAAATAAAACAGGTAGATGGCTAGCCTATAAACTGAAAAAGAACAGAAAAAAAGAACGATATACCAATTGAAAGACGATAAAGGAGAAATTCAACAAAGTAAAGAGGCCAAAAAAGAAATTATTAAGAAATTTTATGCGAATTTATATAATCAGGGGAAAATAGAGGAAGACAAGATAAAACAGTACATAAGGAAATCAGGAATGCCAAAAATCACAGAAGAACAAAGAATAACTCTCAATAGGCCAATAACCAAATTAGAATTAGATGAAGTACTGAAAAAGCAAAAAAACAATAAAACACCGGGACCCGACGGGCTATCGGTCGAAATATATAAAACAATGCAAGAAGTATTGGGAGAGAATATGTTGCGATTATATAATGAAGCTATGGAGAAAGCCAAAATACCAAATTCATGGACAGAAGCCATAATAACAATCATTCCAAAAGAAGATACAGATCTCCAGTTAATTCAAAACTACAGACCTATTTCATTATTGAATGCCCATTACAAAATATTTGCAGCAATCTTGGCCGAAAGGATTAAATCAGTATTAAATACATATATACACCCAGACCAAAATGGATTTCTGCCGGGACGCCAAATAAAGAACAATATTTATTTATTTATTTATTTATTTATTTATTTATTTATTTATTTATTTATTTATTTTCAATTTATATACCGCCCTTCTCCCTGAGGACTCAGGGCGGTGCACAGCCAGAATTAAAAACATGAAATACAAATATTAAAAACAATTAAAATCTATATAAATTTGGCCCAAAATTTAAAAAACCACAAACCAATTAAACATTTAAAAATTTTAAAAAATTTCTTCCTAAGCCAGCCCGGCTTGCTGGAAAAAGTAGGTTTTAAGGGCACGGCGGAAGGCACTGAGGTCTTGGATTCTCCTTATCTCTGGGGGCAGCTGATTCCAGAGGGTAGGTGCCCCCACAGAGAAGGCTGTCCCCCTGGGGGTCACCAGCCTACATTGTTTGGCTGATGGCACCCTGAGGAGGCCCTCTCTGTGGGAGCGCACGGGTCGCTGGGAGGTCGTCGGTAGCAGCAGGTGATCTCGAAGATAGCTAGGCCCTATGCCATGGAGCGCTTTAAAGGTGATAACCAACACCTTGAAGCGCACCCGGAAGACCACCGGGAGCCAGTGCAGCTCGCGCAGGAGCGGTGTTACATGGGAGCGCCATGCTGCTCCCATCACTACCCGCGCTGCTGCGTTCTGGACCAGCTGGAGCCTCCGGGTGCCCCTCAAGGGAAGCCCCATGTAGAGAGCATTGCAGTAGTCAAGGTGAGAGGTGACGAGGGCATGAGTGACTGTGCACAGGGAATCCCGATCAAGAAAGAGCCGCAACTGGCGAATCAGGCGAACCTGATAAAAGGTCCCCCTGGTTACAGCCGTCAGATGTTCCTCCAAGGACAGCTGCATATCCAGGAGGACTCCCAGATTGCGAGCCCTTTCTGTGGGGGCCAAGAACTCGCCCTCAATAGTCAGTGATGGAGTCAACTGACTATATCGGGATGCCGGGAGCCACAGCCACTCAGTCTTGGAAGGGTTGAGCTTGAGCCTGTTCCTCCCCATCCAGATCCGCACAGCCTCCAGGCACTGAGACATCACTTCAAGGGCATCGTTGGGGTGGCCTGGGGTGGAGATGTACAGCTGGGTGTCATCAGCGTACTGATGGTATCTCACCCCGAAGCCACGGATGATCTCGCCCAGCAGCTTCACATAAATGTTGAACAGAAGGGGCGAGAGGACCGATCCCTGCAGCACTCCACAGATGAGGGGCCTCGAGGTCGACCTCTGCCCCCCTGCCAACACAAACTGCGACCGGTCGGAGAGAAAGGAGGAGAACCACCGCAATACGGTGCCTCCCACCCCCAACTCTTCCAGACGGTGCAGCATGATACCATGGTCGATGGTATCAAAAACCGCTGAGAGGTCTAACAGGACCAGAACAGAGGAGCAACCCCTGTCCCGAGCCCTCCAGAGATCATCAACCAACGCGACCAATGCTGTTTCCATGCTGTGCCCAGACCTGAAACCCGACTGGAACGGATCTAGATAAGATGCTTCCTCCAGGAATTGTGGAAACTGTCGCGCGACCACACTCTCAACAACCTTCGCCATAAAGCGAAGGTTGGAGACAGGACGATAGTTGGCCAATATTGCCGGATCCAGGGATGGCTTCTTGAGGAGAGGCCTCACCACCGCCTCTTTCAAGGCAGCGGGGAAGTAACCCTCACTCAATGAAGCGTTGATAACACCCTGTAGCCAGCCTCATGTAACCTCCCGGGAAGCCAGTACCAACCAGGAGGGACACGGGTCCAGTAAACATGTGGCCGTACTAAGTCTCCCCAAAATCCTGTCCACATCATCGGGAGTCACAGCATCAAACTCCTCCCAGATAACATTCTCAAGAGTATTCCTCATCACCCTGCCCTGATCTACCCAGTCAGAGTCCAAATCCCCCCGGATCTGAGCGATTTTGTCATACAGGTATTGTCCGAAATCCTCCGCCCTGCCTTCCAGGGGATCCTCCCACACTCCCGGATGGAGCAGGGAGCGGGTCACCCTAAACAGGGTGGCTGGACAATTCCCTGATGACGCAATAGAGGCGGAAAAGTAATTAAACTTTGCCGTCTTTATCGCCACTAGGTAGGCCTTAATATGCGACCTTACCAGTGTTCAATCAGATTCAGCGAGACTGGCCCTCCAACCGCTCTCCAGGCGTCTTTTCTGGCGCTTCATCTCCCTCAGCTCCTCAGTAAACCAAGGAGCTGCGCGGGATCGGCACCGGGTCGGAGGCCGCAAAGGCACGACTCGGTCCAAGGCCCCACTAGCCGCCCGATCCCAGGCGGCTACCAGGTCCTCAGCCGAGTCATGTGCTAGATCCTCAGGAAATGGCCCAAGCTCCATCTGGAACCTATCAGGATCCATCAGGCACCTGGGGCAGACCCATCTTATTGGCTCCACCTCCCTGCGGTGGGGTGTAGCAGTTCGAAGGTCCAGGCGAAGGAGTGAGTGATCTGACCATGACAAGGGTTCCATGTCTATATCCCCTATAATAAGATCACTCAACCACTGGCCAGAGACAAAAATCAAGTCCAGAGTGTGTCCCCCCCCTGTGGGTGGGGACATGAACTAGTTGGGTCAGGTCCATGGCCGTCATGGAAGCCATGAACTCCCGAGCTGTCTCAGACGTTTCACCGATGGACGGCAAGTTGAAATCACCCATGACCATAAGCCTGGGTGTATCAACTGCCACCATGGCTATCACGTCGAGGAACTCGGGCAGGGCCATTGCCGCGTGGCAGGGAGCCAGGTACGCAAGCAACAAGCCCATCTGAACCCCATGACCCCATCTCACAAAGAGGGATTCACATCCGGCAATCTGTGGCACAGTGGTCTTCCTCGGACTAAGACCTTTGTTAATAATAACCACCACCACCCCGCCCCTCCCCTGGGCCCTCGGCTGATGGAATGCTCTGAAGCCGGGTGGGCACATCTCAACCAGAGGGACCCCTCCCTCTGGGCCCAAACATGAGAATAGTACTTAATGCTCTAGAATATTATGAATCACACCCGGAGAAGCAGACAGCGTTGGTTTTTCTTGACGCCCAAAAGGCCTTCGATAATCAAAATTGGAAATTTATGATTGAACAATTACAAAATATGCAAATTGGGGAAAAATTTGGGAAAATTATAGCAGAAATCTATACCAAGCAATCAGCAAGGATAATTATGAATGATGATATAACAGACAAATTTAATATAACAAAAGGAGTCAGACAAGGCTGTCCACTTTCCCCCTTACTATATATTGTATCATTGGAAATCCTGTTGAAAAAAATTAGAGAAGACCAAGGAATTGAAGGTTTAAGGATCAATAGAGAAGAATACAAAGCTCAGGCCTTTGCTGATGACCTAGTGTTTTTGATAGAAAATCCTATGGAATCTATACCTAATTTGTTCCAAAAAATAGAAGAATTTGGAGAAGTTCCGGACTAAAAATCAATAAAAGTAAATCGAAGCTAATTGTAAAAAACCTTACGGAAATCCAAACAAAAGAATTGACAGATAATATACAAATCCAAACAACAACAAAAATAAAATATCTAGGAATCTGGCTATCTACAAGAACATCAGCAATTAAAGAAAACAATTATGATAAATTACTAGAACAAACAAAGAAAGACTTAGAAAAATGGGAAAATTTACATATTTCATTCCTAGAAAGAATTTCAGCCATCAAAATGACTATATTATCTAAATTTGTATATTTGTTTCAGGTCACCCCAATTAAAATAGATAAACCATTTTTCGAAAAGCTGAATAAAATAACATCTAAATTTATATGGCAAGGGAAAAGGCCACAAATAAAATTTAAGCTGCTTCAGGATACAAAAGATAGAGGAGGAGCTGAACTCCCTGACTGGGAGGTATATTACCAAGCAGCAGTACTATCGTGGGTCAAAGATTGGATAGAATTAAAGGACTCTAGAATTTTAACAATTGAGGGACATGAACTCCAAACTGGCTGGAACTCCTTTATGTGGGATGAGAAATACAAAACACATTCATATTTTAAAAGACACACAATAAGAAACTCATTATTACAAATTTGGCTTAAAATTAAAAAACAACATTATATGAAGATACAAAATTGGCTAGCACCAGCAGAATCAATTAGACACCCAAATTTAACAGAGAAGACAAAAATAATTAGATATAAAGATATAATTGACTATCAAGGCAAATTAAAGACAAAACAACAATTGGAGACAGATTTACACAGAGAAATAGACTGGTGGATTTATACTCAAATACAATCCAAATACAGAGAACATATAAAAACATGAAATTTATAATCAAAAACAAGAAATAGATAAAATTATATTAGATTCAGAAAATAAATTAATTAGTAGCATTTACAAATTTCTTTTACGCTATAAATTGGAAGAAGAGACAGTCAAAGAAACGATGATTAAGTGGGCTCAAAACATCAAACACACAATATCTTTGGAAAAATGGGAAAAGTTTGTTTATTTATTTATTTATTTATTTATTTATTTATTTATTTATTTATTATATTTCTATACCGCCTTTCTCCCGTAGGACTCAAGGCGGTGTACAGTCAAGAAAAATATAGACACACAAACATCATAAAATTGCTAATTAAAATTATTACTTAGTTTGGTCAATTAAATAAAACCCAGAATTAGATAACATTTAAAAAATCATTCACATGTTCGTATGTTTAGCCCCGCCTGTTGGAACATCAGGGTCTTGAGGGCACGGCGGAAAGCACGGAGATCAGGGATATTCCGTATCTCCGGGGGCAGTTCATTCCAAAGGGTTGGAGCCCCCACAGAGAAGGCCCTCCCCCTGGGAGTCACCAGTCGACATAATTTGACTGACGGTACCCTGAGTAGTCCCTCCCTGTGAGAACGAACTGGTCGGTGGGAGGCTATTGGTGGCAAAAGACGGTCTCGTAGGTACCCAGGTCCTAAGCCATGGAGCACTTTAAAGGTGATAACTAACACCTTGAATCGCACCCGGAAGACCACCGGGAGCCAGTGCAGCTCGCATAGGAGAGGTGTTACATGGGCGTAAGGAGCTGCGCCCATAATCACCCGCGCGGCTACGTTCTGGACCAGTTGGAGCCTCCAGGTGCTTTTCAAGGGGAGCCCCATGTAGAGAGCATTACAGTAGTCCATACGGGAGGTAACTAGGGCATGAGTGACTGTGCGCAAGGCGTCCTGATCCAGAAAGGGACGCAACTGGCGGATCAGGCAAACCTGATAAAAGGCACCCCTGGCCATGGCCGTCAAATGATCTTCTAAAGATAACCGTGAATCCAGGAGGACACCCAAGTTGCGGGCCCTCTCTGTGGGGAGCAAGATCTCATCCCCTATTGTCAGTGATGGTACCAGCTGACTATACCGGGATGCCGGAAGCCACAGCCACTCGGTCTTGGAGGGGTTGAGTCTGAGCTTGTTTCTCCCCATCCAGATCCGCACGGCCTCCAGGCAACGGGACATCACAGCAAGGGCATCATTGGGGTGGTCTGGGGTGGAGATGTATAGCTGTGTGTCATCAGCATACTGATGAACACTCACCCCAAAACCACGGATGATCTCGCCTAGCGGTTTTACATAAATGTTGAACAGAAGGGGTGAGAGGACTGACCCTTGCGGCACCCCACAAATAAGGTGCCTCGAGGTCGACCTCTGCCCCCCTGCCAACACAAACTGCGAACGGTCAGAGAGGAAGGAGGAGAACCACCGAAGCATGGTAGCCCCTATTCCTAATTACTCCATCCGGTGCAGTAAGATACCATTGTCAATGGTATCAAAAGCCGTTGAGAGATCTAATAGGACCAGGATAGAGGAGCAACCTCTGTCCCGAGCCCTCCAGAGATCATCCACCAATGCGACCAATGCCGTTTCTGTGCTGTATCGTGACCTGAAGCCCGACTGGAACGGATCCAGATAGACAACTTCATCCAGGTATCCAGGTAGTTGTCGCGCCACCACACTCTCAACAACCTTCGCAACAAAGCGAAGATTGGAGACTGGACGATAATTTGATAATATAGCTGGGTCCAGGGAAGGCTTCTTGAGGAGGGGCTTCACAACCGCCTCTTTCAAGGTGGCAGGAAAGACACCCTCACTCAGAGAAGCATTTATAATCCCCTGGAGCCAGCCTCGTGTAACCTCCCGGGAGGCCAGTACCAACCAGGAAGGACACGGGTCCAATAAACATGTGGCAGTGTTAAGCTTGCCCAGAATCCTGTCCATGTCCTCAGGAGCCACAGAGTCAAACTCTTCCCAGATAACGCTCTCAAGACCTGCCCCCGTCTCCTCCCCTGGATCTACCCAATCGGAGTCCAGGCCTTCCCGAATCTGAGCGACTTTATCATGCAGGAATTGTACAAAATCCTCAGCTCGACCCTTTAAGGGATCTTCCCGTACCCCCACCTGAAGTAGGGAGCGGGTCACCCTAAACAGCGCAGCTGGGCGGTTCTCTGCAGATGCAATAAGAGCGGAGAAGTAGCTAGACTTCGCCGTTCTTATCGCCACTAGGTAGGTCTTAATATAAGATCTCACCTGTGTTCGGTCAGATTCAGATCGGCTTGTCCTCCAATCGCTCTCCAGGCGTCTTTTCCCACGCTTCATCTCTCTCAGCTCCTCAGAAAACCAAGGAGCTAGACGAGATCGGCATTGGGTCAGAGGCCGCAAAGGCACAACGCGGTCCAAGGCCCCAGTAGCCGCCCTGTCCCAGGCGACCACCAGGTCCTCAGTCGAGTTGTGAGCCAGAGTCTCAGGAAATGGCCCAAGCTCCATCAGGAACCTTTCGGGGTCCATCAGGCGCCTGGGACGGAACCATTTGGTTGGTTCCGTCTCCCTGCGGTGGGTGGAAGTGACTTGAAAGTCCATGTGAAGGAGAGAATGATCAGACCATGACAAGGGCTTGATGTCTATATCCCCTATTCTTAGATCATTCAGCCACTGATCAGAGACAAAAATCAAGTCCAGAGTGTGATTCCCCAAGTGGGTGGGGCCTTGAACTACCTGAGTCAGGTCCATGGCCGTCATGGAAGCCATGAACTCCCGAGCCGTCTCCGACATCTCACCAGCAGATGGCAGGTTAAAATCCCCCATAACAATAAGTCTGGGGGTTTCCAAAAAAGTTCTGGCAGGTAAACCTAAATTTAATGAAAGCAATGGCGTACAAGAAAAACCAACTGAAAATGTTTTATAGGTGGCATATGTCTCCAACCAGATTGGCAAAAATACAACCTAAAAATAGCCCGATTTGTTGGAAGTGCAAAAAGGCACAAGGGACTTTCTATCATTTATGGTGGACTTGCCCGGCAGCAAAGAAATTTTGGTCTAACATCAAAAAATGGTAGGAACAAATAACAAAAACACAGATTGAAAAAGAACCAGAAACATTTCTATTAGGAATCTTTAACAAATCATATCCTAAGGATATCAAATATCTCACAATTCACATATTAACTGCTGCAAGAATAACCTACACAAAAAACTGGAAGCAAGAAAAAACACCAAGTGAAACAGAAGTAATAGGAAAAATTTTAGAATGCGCTGAAATGGATAGGTTAACCAAAGAATTACAAGAAAGAGAAGAATCAGATTATTACAAAATATGGAATAATTGATATAATTGGTTAAAAATCAGAAATATACAAAAAATATAGGGGGAAATATTACTGATTTATATATATATATATATAATAAAAATATTATATATTATATATATATAATATATATAATAAATATATATTATATAATATATATAATAAAAAATGTTATTAGATTAAGGAGAGGTGAAGGAATATATCATAAGTAGAATTGTAGAATGTCACTCTGAAAAAATGCTTAAGAAGAAATTATACTCTTTTTGTGTATATGTTGTATAAATGTTTGTTGTGTATATGTTACGTATGTCTTTTTTAATATTTAAATTCAATAAAAATTATTTTTAAAAAAGTATTTACAAAATATTAATATTTGATAATAAAGCTCAGGACAATAGCATAGTATTGAAAATTAAATAGCCAACATGTCTAAGCCCATTCCAAGGATTACTAAGGATCAGTATGCAGTTTACACACGTTTATAAATCAATTACTGAAATGTAAATTATAGTATTTTTTCTATTTTTTAAAAGAAAATGATCAGAGTCTGGGGGGAAAATTGGTTAAAGATTTTAACATGGTAAAACAATGATAGCTCACCACAATTTTCCTATACCAACATACGAATAATAATTCATAAATGCTTTCTCAAATCTCTTTCTCTCTTTTTTACTTCCAAAAATTATTCCCATGTCTGGTGAAGCTTTGCCAGCTCATTATTCAGTTGGAAATGCAGCTTCCAAACAGAATCTATTTTTATCTACATGCATTGAAAACCAGTCTTTTAATTTAGGTGGGTTGGCATTCTGTTGTGACCCTTTTCAATACATGAGCCTCTTGTCATTGAATTTAAATCATCAGTGGGGAAAAAGAAGGACGGACTTTGATTTGGCAAAGAAGTGTCAGTGCTCATTTCTCTCTCTCTCTCTCTCTCTCTCTCTCTCTCTCTCTCTCTCTCTCTCTCTCTCTCCCTCCCTCCCTCCCTCCCTCCCTCCCTCCCTCCCTCCCTTTTCTTATACTATCACAGGCACCCAAATATCACAATGATTAACACAATGGAATAAAAACATAGTCTTCCAATACTTTCCATATTTTTCTGGCTTTGTATATTTTTAAGTTAAGGAAATGCAGGGTTCTCCAAAAATTCTTGGGCTGCAACTTTCAATCTCTCTACCACAAAATAGCAATCTGGGCCAGCAAGTAGCGGCTTCTCCCTTTACACAAACTCATCAACAAGTATAAATGTTTTTGCAATAATCAGGAAATTATTGACCAAAGACAACACCCCCTTTCTGATAAACGATAGAAATGTTAATACTCTTGGCAAAATTGTTTTTGCACTAATTACTGTATCCATCTGCTCCGAAAGATTGATTAGATTAAAAATGTTTGTTCTCCTTTTCTCACCAATGATGGGCTTCTTCTTGACATTAGGTTAGTCCTGCTAGTGTCTCTGCAGAGATGGATATGCAGTTTTAATCAAACTAAAGTAAATGTTCATTTTAAATGGAAATAAGTCACTTTTCTTTCTTAAGGAAGTTTGAAGGAAAAAAAGCAACATTTGTATGGATGCTGAATTGTAAAATTGATATTACTTGGCTCATACAGCCAGTGTTTGTAGTCTTTTCTATTGCTTTGTCCAGTTTCTCAGTTTATTGCAACAACTTATTGCAAATGTATGAACATCACACTTTTTTCCCCTTGAACTACCAAAAACCAGATTAACTCAGACTCAATAGACAAAGCAATGGAAGCATGGAGAGTTGACTGATTTTTCTAACTCATTTCATTGACTGGATAGAGACTATTATTTTAAAAAAGGAAAGCTATGTGTTGTGTGTGTGTGTGTGTGTGTGTGCGCCCGTGCACAGGTGCCTGTGAGTTTGTGCATTTGTGTGTGTGTGTGTGTGTTTTAAATCTGCTTTATTTTTCTGTTTTATCAGTCTTACTTTTTTTCTTCTCTTTATTTGTTCCTGGATGGCTACTTGATCCTTCTAATCTTCTTAAAATCTTCTAAATTTTTACTCTGTATGAGGGAAATTGTTAGAACTTTTACTTCATACCAGCTCTGAGGAAAAGAAGCACATCTTCTTTTCCATTTTCTCAGCTGTTGTCTTCTGTCTCTTATTATCAGGGTGACAGTCTTTAAATCTGTCTCTTTAATGCCTGTTTTTGGGCTCTCTTTATTCAAACTTTTCTTCATGAAGTCTATGGCTGCAGAGCAATTGAGTTACCACCTTGCCTTTCCAGCTCATCTCTTCCTCAAAACCTCTTTTAGCTGGCAGTTGGGTCATTTTGATGAAGCAGGAGGGCCAAGAAAAGGAGGAAGGAGTGCTTGCATTTTACTTATCACCTTTTTCTTTCTTTTTTACTTTTTCCATTTGGCAATTACTGACTTCTTCCACCCATTTCCTGTTCTCTCCTATGCCAACATTTGTTACTATTACTTTGCAGTTTTTTCAGAAATACAGCTCCACATCAATTGTGTCATATTGCAGGTAATCCCCACCGCCTTTCTTTTTCTTGTATTCTACAAGGGTTCTTTTTTTCCATTCTAATTTTATGCATTCCTTTTGCATTCAACATCAAGTAGCCTTAGAGACTTTCTGGCAAATATGTAGGTTTTGTATAATATTAACCCTGCCTGCCACTGCTTGTAAAGTGTAATTCCCATCTGTTGGTGTTTGGACATAGAGTACAAAAGAGTTCAGGTCAGGTCAGGAAGACACATAAGGAAGTGCTGCTGCCTTCCACCCTGAATGGTACACAACCAATGCTTAAAAGGGACATAACTCTACTCCCCATATTGACAGAATCTGGAGGAATAAGAAAAGGAGAGTAGAGCCACCAGCAAGGAACTAGTGAATATTATTTGTAACTCTGAACCATATTAATCTCAGAGGTTTCAGTTTAAGAGCTAAAATAAAATAAGACAAAATAATGTTCTGCACTATTAGTTAGTTACACAGGAGTTTTTGCTTTGTTTTTAAGGTTAAGAAAAGACCTCCATTAGCTCTCACTCATAATTTTACAATAATAGCACTATTATTAACAGTTGTGTTGTAATATTTTACTTTTTCATATTAAAATTATACAAAATATGTTCTGATAGATGTAAGGATACTTATAAATATATACTTGTTGGGTAGAGGAAGGATAGGATCTAGCTTGATAGGATCTAGATTTTTTCAGGGATTGGTGGAATCTAGAAGCGATTCAAACCTCCTGGATTAGACTATGAAAGAGTCCAAATGCCCACAATGTCTTTCTTGTGTTTGAGCTCAGCTGTAGAAATAGAACCTGTTTTCCTTTCCACCTCTTGGCAATGTATCTTCCTAGTGAAGAGCTTCATGTCAATTAGCTCTCTGCATCCACCAGCACCTGCAAAGATGGTTGGCCTGTGATTGGAATATGAATGCCAGCCAAATAGTAAATCCCTTAAAGAGGTACAGAAGAAAAACATCCCTTCCTCCAATTAAGCTGAAATCACTGCCTGACTCACCCCGGACTGTTACTTGCACTAAGTCCAAATGCCACCGCTCCAACAGATGGGAATTGCAAGCAGTAGCAGGCAGGACTAATATTATACAAAACCGACATATTTGCCAGAAAAACTGTCACTATTTGGTGTTGAATCTAAAGGGAATGTATAAAATCAGAATAGAAAAGAAAACTCTTGTAGAATAGAAGAAAAAGAAAGGTGGTAGGGAATTACCTGCATTCTAACACAATTAATGTGGAGCTGTGAAAGAATTGCAAAGTAATAGTAACAAATGTTGCCAGAGGGCGGGGAATAATAATTGTCAGTATTCTGACATTTCTGAATTGGTAGGATACAGGCAACATTAAGCTGATTTGGAAAGTGATCTCTAGATTAGAGACCCTAACATGCATAGGATAGTGCTTCAGATAAAGATTTTTGGTTGCACTTGTGACAACTGGAGAAAATGTGTCAGCATTGGTCCCTATTATCCATAGCATTATCAGGGAATAACTAATAGTTGCAATTCAGGCTACATAATGTATCCTCCTAACAAGTATTTATATGAAATACGTAATTTACCCAACAGATCAATAATTCAATGATACATAGAATATTGTGACCTGGAATGTATGTATTATAAAGTGTAAAGAGTTATGCTAATGGAAAATCATAATATGGATATTTGATGCAATGATGAAGTTTTAAAAAATACTTCTGGATGCAAACAATACACATCAATAAATGAATTATTGTTGCCAAACTACAAGAATGAGAGAACTGCGTATTGTGTATGAGGAGAAAAAGATAGTGGCAAAGAATGTAGTCATAGAGGACTAAGTTAAACAGCAAAAGAAAGATGGAAAGCAATGGAAAGATTAAAAATTTTAAAGTAGAAGTGGGTAAATAGGGTTAAACAAGAAGCCTTTAGCAAAACAAATGGAATTAAAAATAAAATGTGATGAAATTATTTGGAATGAAAAGAGAAACATGCTAAAGTGAGTATTTCAGAGATTTGTATGGGAGTGCCATTAATATATACAAGATAGAATTTAAGTGAAATATATAAATGTTGGTATCCAAACGGAAATATGATGAAAAGGAAAACATAAATGCAGGCAAATTGTTTTAAAAATAGTAAGGCTACATGTGTATATAATAAAATATTAAAATATAGACATACCGGTACTTGCTTATGGAGCATCTGTTTGACTTGTTTAATACAAGTGTACAAATGTTCCCTTTGTGTCTAACATATGAAAGAACTCTCTTAGCATTCTACTATACACAGGAAAAGTAACAAGACATCAATGTGTTAAATGTTTCCTGGGAAATTATTCCTGGCAGAATTCTGATCAAAAGGTACAAGATATGACACTGAGCAAAATTGGGAAATAACCTGTTGGGCAGGGCAAGTCTTTGACAAATTCATGAATATGGGAGAATTTATTGTTTGTGGATTGAAATATCAAGTTCACTGCATTTGCCAAGGAAAATAAAACAATAATAATTTGTATGTAAATAGTGGAAAATTAGAACAACTATATACTTCTTGGCCTTTGGGCAAAGAGCAAATGTATAATTGTGTAGGAGGTTTAATAAAGATAAAAATGGATGGAGAAGATTTTAAGTTAATGTATACAAATGGTGGTTGAAAGATAGTGGGTAGTGCATTTTCTATTGTGAAGCAGGAATAACAAAAGAAATTGAAACCTTTGTGCATATAGTCAGTGCATGTTTCTATTTATTATACTGAAGTGGGAATTTGGCATGGCAGCAGAAATATAAAAAGTTGGACTGGGAATGGTTTCATGTGTGATGAACAAAATGAGATAATCAATGTGTAATGATTTGTAGACTGACAACAAAAAATAATGACCTCAGTTAAAGAAATAAAGTGGACACAAATGATTTGGTAATAAAGAGAGAATGAATCAGAATTAAACTGCAAAACAAATATATGAGAGAAGACTGAATTGGTTGAAAAGAAAGGAGATATGAAGACATCATGATTGGATGAAGTTGCTGAGATCCTAAAAAGGAGGTAGGAAGTTAAAAGAATAAAAGGCAGTGTACCAGTAGTGGGTTCCACTTACCTTTGCTACCTGTTTGGAACTGTGAACTTCACTCACGCTGGGCGCTTCTGCACATGAGCAGAACCTTCTGTGCATGCGCAGAGCACCTGTGATGATGTCCAGGTGGGTGGGCGGAACCTCCCGCCGCCACCACTACCGGTTCACTCAAACCGTGTCGAACTGGTAGAAACCCACCACTGCAGTGTATCAATCGCTGCATGAACATGATTGAAAAGTTTTTAAAACTTACAGTTTTTCTAATTATAGCCCTGGGGGCATGATTCAATGTTACAATATATATTATTCTTGTCTATGCTTATTTGATTTCTGGTATGATTTGCCTTAGGATTGGTCTTCCAAGTATTGATCTTGTCGGTATTGGTTTTACCAGAATAATAAAGTAACAGAATTGGAAAAGGCCTTGGTGGTCTTCTAGTTCAACCCCATGTTCAGAGAGGAAACCCTATACCATTTCAGAAAAATAGTTGTCCAATCTCTTTTTAAAAACTTCCAGTGTTGGAGCATTCAAAACTTCTGGAAGCAAGTTGAACTTCTGGAGGCAACCACTCAGATATATTTCTCCAGCTGAGCTGATATTACTTTTCAAGGGAGATTTAGAATATTTGGTGATGTTTTCTTCAAGGAACCTCCCAAATAAGTTACCTTTGATTGACAGGATTCTGCCAATTGCTTTCCATTTCCATAAACCAATAACTCAAGGGTATTAAGCTGCTAAAGCAAGGACTTCTCTCTAGCCATTCCAATATTATTTAAGTGATGCACATTGTGGCAGATTGCCAATAATGCAACTGTTCTTGTCTTGATAGAAGAAGAAATGGCTTATAAACTAGTTATTTTGAGCCTGATTAAACACTGGAACCATCCTAGCTTCATTTCTGAATTGTCCTTTGGTTGCCTGTGTCACAATGTCTTGACCTTTTGATTCCCATAAGCCAAGAGTCCTTTACTTAAAGAAAACTGACAGATTTCTCTACTTATGCCTGAGTAAATAGGGCCAAGAAGCTACTAAGCTACTTCATAGTTATTTCAAAGAGCAGATTTCAGCTGGAACACAACAGCTTGGGAGGGTCGAAGCAATTTCCACAGGGTCTAAATTTCTGTATGAAGAATATCCAGGGTTATGCTTTCTGCATAACCCTCTTCCTTTCTGTTAGAGCCTCATTTTTTAATCATTAAAAATGTATCCATTTTCACAAAACTAAAACACTGCATTTTCATGCTATCAGGTTACAAGTAATGATAAACATTTTCTGCAAAGCACAATGCTTCCAAAATTCTCCTGATGAGGCAAGGAAATTAGGAATTTGCAGAGTTTGTAAGGTTAAACAAAATATTATTTAATTTAAAATAATATACACATAGGTAAAAAGAAATGCCATATATTGTAAATTATAAAGAAAAGGAAAAGGGGTTTATTTACTTTATTTAACACAGCCTCTCCCAATTTCCCATGCTGACTATATATCAAACAGGAGAAGATTGGTCTAAATCATATCCCTCACTTTCATAGCATGTACCTTAGCTCAAGAAATTCAAGCTAACTTTCTCTCTATAAAAATGAGCTCTAAATTATATATAAATAGAAAAGACTGTCAATATATGGGGTTTGTAATATTTCAATAATCCATTACTCTTTAGGATATAAAGGGCAAAGGCAAATAAGAAACTACTTACTTGCAGGGCTCTTAATTTTTATTTATTTTTTAGTTGTTGTTGGGCCTCAATATTCAGAATTTAGAGAAAATGCTATTTCCCCATTTATGTGAATTTATGCATGTTTGCTATTATTAATTTTTTTAAAAAATCAGCTAGAATAAGATTTCTGTGGTTGGCAAAGGAGATGTCTGTGGCAACTGGTGCCTATGGAGATCAGCTTGGAGGCAACAGTGTTGAAAAATAAATATTTTCAAGGATGGGAATTCTGCTCAATCTCAATCACATTTCATTTCTCTAAAATATGGCTCTTATAAATCCACTTAAATTTTGAATTAGCAGTGAATTGTGCTGGTTAAAACGACCTTGTACAACTACTGCTTGCAAATGATTTATAAAATAATAAATTGGCTGGAGTAGAAATGCATGATTTAGAATAATCAACATCCGAAAAATAACTGCCACTCCCTATAGATCAGCCCCCAGTTTTTTGAGCAGAAATTTAGTTACCTGCCAAGAACTGTTAACCATCAAGTTAGATTGTCAGATAAAAGTCAGTTTCCAATGTTCAGTCGGTTGCACCTGGAATGGCTCTACAAGGTCACAAATTTCTGGATGTATGCACAGAGAAATGTTCATAATCCCGTTTTATGGAGTTTCCTTCCTTCCTTCCTTCCTTCCTTCCTTCCTTCCTTCCTTCCTTCCTTCCTTCCTTCCTTCCTTCCTTTTGAAAGGTATCATTGTTACACAACATTTAAAACAGTACTATGATTTAAACAGTCCTCTTTCTGAAAGAACTGCATCATGTGACTAGAGTCATGTTTAAAAATAAAGAAAGAGAAGAATAGAGAATAGGGACCTTAAAGTTCAAACATGATTTGTTTCTTTCCCCATTTTTCTTCATAAATAGCTGCTATTGTGAGATGCTAGAAGACTATCTGAACCTGTCTGGGCCCTCTAAATGTTGAGTTTACAAGACAGACAAGGTGGTATCATGGCCTGAATGTCATTCGAACCCTATGCATAAACATTCATGCTTATGAAGTAAAATTGCAAAATAAGTACAAGTGCCCACCACAAAAAAGGGTATTTTTTCCACAGATTAATATTGGTAAAAATGGTATTCTGAGTGCTTGAGAAATGTCAACTCAACTGAAATGTCAACTCAAGATAAAGAAAGACACTCTTCAAGGAAATAGCAGAATAGATTAGAAATGTTAGAATGGAGAAGATTTGTTACACCTCAAATTCATCCAGGTTTATTCCAATAATGCCAAATATACTGGTAATTTAATATTATTACAGGTAGTCCTTGAGTTACGACCACAATTGAGCCCAAAATTTCTGTTGTTAAGTGAGACATTTGTCAAGTGAGTTTTGACCTTTCTTGCCTCAGTTGTTAAGTGAATCACTGCAGCTGATAAGTTAGTAACCAGGTTGTTAAATGAACCTGGCTTCCCCATTGACTTTGTTTGTTGGAAGGTTGCAAAGGGGGAATCACAGGAGATGACCTTGGGACACAGCATTGGTCATAAATATGAACCAGTTGCCAAGCATCTTAATTTTGATCACATGATCATGGGGATACTGGAAAGGTCATAGCTGTGAAAAACTGTCACAAGGCACTTTTTTCAGTGCCATTGTAACTTTGAATAGTCACTAAGTGAACTGTTATAAATTGAGGACTACCTGTACTTATATTCTCACAGTAAGACGTTCTGGAAGGTAACAGTAGTCAATTGGGCAAAGTTTGGAATTTTCTGTCATTGAACATCACAGCATCCTATTCTCTTCTGCTTCACAGATCTAAGTCTTTCCTACATAGATGCCTGGTTTACATCTTTGCTTTCTCTTATCAGTACAGTATTCCAGCTACTCTGGTGTCTTGCAGGAAGGAGCAAGTTAGATGAACGTAATTTAATTTTAATTAATTTGTTTAAATTTTAATTCATTGGATTTTGAGACTACCCAACTCCAAAAGACTATGGGCGGCTTACAATGTTTAAAATACATAATTTAAAAAGTAGAATGAAAGCCTGTTCCAACTCTGCAGGGCTTCTTCTGCAGCTATCAGGACTCTGATAAGTGCAGTTATATGGTTACAGGTCTGCCATGATGTTCAGCATCCAGCCATTCTTTTTTTGTTTTTGGCAATGTTGTGATGAAAGTTTTGGTAGAGGGAACAAGTTTTTTCCCCCATCAATCACTATTTTGAAATATTTCTTCCCACTCCATTGTGGATATCTTACCAAACATTAAAAAATAAAGAAAAATGCAAATTAAAATTTGTAATTTTCTTTCCTTTCCTTTTCCAAATCTTCCTAATTAGTGAAGACCACGAAGAATGGAAATGGGTCTATTTGAAACAGGATTCTCAAACCGCACCCTATCTATGTGTCGCCTGTAAGGAATGAAAGAGAGAGTTAGAATAGACGATCTTTACTTATGGATAGAACAATATTCTTATGTAAGAGGAGAGCAATTTTGATCACTATACTGAGTAAGCTATGATCTTACCATATAAAGGCTTTTTAGACTATTAACTAATCTTTTAGTGGCAGAACATTATTCTAATTTCTAAATTATAATTTAGATTTATAGGCTTAACAACAAGAGGTCTGAAACTGAATGTCTACCGACTTGAGATGTAAAATAGATCTCTTTAAATTACTTTTTACTTTTATTTATTTGGCAGCATTAATTATTCCTCATTGAAAAGGTGCCAGAATGGTTGATAATATAAGAAGATATGACATCAAAAGAAAAAATTATGGGAAAAGAAAAGTAATTCTTAGTGTACAACAGCTCTCACAGCAAAATCAGCAGTGAAGAACTGAGTGCCACAGTTGGAAGAATATACACTATTTCTTTTAGACTTAATGAGAAATGGCTAAGATTGGTTCTAGTTGACTCATTCAAGAACAAGTACCCATTATTTTAAACAACATTGTGTAATATGGTAATTATACTATCTCATTATAAATCAATAACATTTTCCTCTTTCTTTTTTTGCTGGAGGAGATCCCCTGGTCTCCTTGTAGTTGAAATGGTGGTTCATCATCCATCTTTCTTTTTTCACAGAAACAAGACTGTGGATGCAATGCAGCTGCATGTTCTGAAATATAGGTATAGATATAGAGATACATACATACCCAGTATCAGAGCACAGTTAATGCCTCACCAAGGAGCATGACTGGTTGTTTTATAACTACTTTTAGTACCATTCTACAAACTTGTATGTAAACATCTATTCACATGCACACAATATATATACCCAAAAGGGTATCTTAGAGAGCAGACAGAGTTCTTTTTCTTTCATGGGCCAAGCAGATGAAAAGGAAGGGAAGATTTTTTCCCATTTCATTTCATTTCATTTCATTTATTAGATTTCTATACCGCCCTACTCCCGAAGGACTCAGGCACAGCCAAACAATAAAAACACATACAATACAAAATTTAAAAAATAGAATAAAATCAAATTAAATAATTTTGGCCCCGACAGCTTTTCCTATGCCATGCTTATATCTTTTAGAGGTTAAAATAGAGAGCTTAGTAGGATTCTGAGTTAATGTAGTAGTAAAAGATGGAGAATAGAATAAAGAATGAAGATACCTGTGATATTATCTAGAGCAGGAGTGTCAAACTTGCATCATCATGGCAGCGTCACGTGATGTATCAGGACTTTTTCCTCCTTCGCTAAACCGGGCGTGTGCGTGGCCAGCACTTGACACATCCGGCCAATGGGCCAGGAGTTTGACAGCCCTGATCTAGAAAATGTGTTTCACATCAAGGAAAGCAATTAAAGGGCCGATCTCCAAACTGCTCTTTGTTCTGCTTGCTTCCAAGCTCGTTGTCTGATTTAACTTACCCACAAGATAGAAACAAGAAGGAGGAGGAGCTGGAGGAGAAACAAGGATGAAGAAGTTTGGACAACATTCCTATTTTCCTTTTCAGCACTCACTGCAGCTTGATGGATGATAAATGTGATTGGCTGGATATAGGCTCAGTTAATGTCAATGAGCAAATGAGGTGCAAGGTGTACTGGTGTAACTTGTGCTTGACAGATTTTGATCTTCAATCTTGTCCATGAAGTGAAGATAGCATCAACTCTGAAGCAACAATAAAATACTTTATCAATAAAAGGGGGAAAGTTTGTTTATGCAAAGCAGCTCAATGAAGTAACAAATATTTGGCTGAAATCTCTTAGATAATGTTCTTGTGGGGAAAAGAACATAATAACGTGTTATCTAGGTTAACTTTCTGGATTTGAGAAGATGCCTCTCCAAAAAGCCCTTTCTCACAAAATAGTGGTTAAAAAAGAAGGGAAAGAGGAAGAGGAAGAAGAAAAAAGAGAGACAGCCTGTTCTGTTTAAGAGCTAATTACCCAAGCAATAGTTGGGAAGAATAGAAGGAGAGATCTAGAGATCTAAGAATAGAAAGAGAGACCGAGCCTCTCTTATTACTTCTGCTTCTCGTGTTCTAAGTACTCTGCTAAGTACTTCTGCTACTTTTCTAGAATTTGGTTGAAGGTGTTGTTCAATCTAAAAAAAATCCAACACACCCTTTCTAAAACAATATTTAATATAGACATTTATGTGGAACAGGCTATACTGTAACCTTAGAAATAAATCTGCTGATAATCATCCTATTTCACTGCTTTGATTACATTCTATACATGATAACCATAATCAAAATCTGATAAGAGGACTTATTTATTAATTAAATGCATACTTAAAAAAATATTTTCAAAGAACTTGGCAAAGAGGTGTTTACTAGGTCAAGTCATTACATGTGTTGTAAGCAGTGCATAACTTGTATTTTTATGTACAATAAAATAGCAAGACAGTGAGCACATCAAAATAATTTTTGATTCAATGTGTATGTTATCTAACACTTTGCCTGGGAGAAGCTTTTTTTTAATGCATTTATGTAAAGGTATGTCCATATTTCACCATCTTATGGAATCAGATTTTTAAGCCGATGTTGGAACAGTAATAAGTTTTTTTTTTCTTCCACTCAGCTTCAGGCTGATAGATGTGCCATCAGCTCAAATGCAGATTTTCTTGGTGACAGTTGCTATGTGAAATGTTATGAGATAGAAATTCCTGTCATAATTAATAATAAGCAAAGGTTTACCCTTTGATGTGTTAAATTCCATGTTATTTAATTGAGACTATATGGCTATGTTTATTACTATAATTTCTCTTTTATCTTATTGATTTCATTGCTATCCAGAATCAAAACTACCATGGGATTCAGAGAAAATTATTAATACTTTAGATGTGTATCTCTGTCTTTCTTACCTGCCCCCCCCAAAAAAATCCTAATGAAATTATTAATACACTTTTAATTGTAAAATCTTTATAAGGAAAAACTTATAAATATACTGTGTTTCCCCAAAAATAATACTCTGTTTTATATATTTTTTTAATCCTGAAATAAGCGCTTGGCCTTATTGCCATGCACTCAAAAGCCCAATTGGGCTTATTATCAGGGGATGTCTTATTTGGGGGAAACAGGGTAGTACACAGTAAACTTTAGTTGAAGACACAATAATAATAGTGTTTAATATTCTTCCTTAATATATTGTATATATTATTGTAATATATACAATAACGTATATTAATAATTTTATATATATTTATATATATATATATATTTGTTTTCTCAGGTTTTCGCGGGTGTTTGTATGTAGGTCTTTGGTTATTCGGGTCTTCTCCCACGTAAAATTGGAAGTGTCTTGGCGATGTTTCGACGAAGTCTCATTCGTCATCTTCAGGCTGGTGTTCTCGGCTTCGTGCTTCCAGGAGCAATGTGAGATCGCAGCTGTCTCTTCCTTTTAACTGCTAGTGGGGGTGTGAGCTGAGACACTAGCCAAGACACTCATTTCCAGAACAAAACGCTTAGCTGACGAACAACACCTAAAAACCGAACTACACACTCTCACTAACGTACTAACATCCAATGGATTCCAAAGAAATAAGATCACCAACCTAATCCAAAAAGAAACCCCCACTAAAATCCAAAACAGAGAACAAGAAAACGGCAAAGCCTTCCTCCCATACATAAAAGGCACCACAGACAGAATAAGCAAAATCCTCCACAAACATAACATCAAGACAGCTTTCTGCACAAACCGAAAAATATCCACCATCCTAAGGAACCCCAAAGACAAAATTGAGTTAGAAAATCAAGGAGTATATGAAATCCCATGCACCGCCTGCCCCACCACATACATCGGACAAACCAACAGACAAATAAGTGCACGCATAGAAGAACACAAGAACTCAGTCAGAAAAGAGGAACCAACTTCTTCCCTGGTCCAACACCTTAAAGCCACAGGACATGATATTGACTTTAAAAAGACCAGAACTATCGCCAAAACTGAACACTTTAACAACAGAATAATCAGAGAAGCCATCGAGATAGAAAAATGCCCACACAGCATGAACAAACGAGACGATACCTCCCACCTACCAGCCATTTGGAAACCCGCCCTTATTGACAAACGAGTCCCTAACACGACAAATGACACCAGACCCACACTCACGAGAGCCACACAGGATGTCACCACCACACATCCACGCAGAAAGCAGACTCAAACCCACACTGATAATGAGCCACGACCAAGGACCAGAAGCCAGACCGCAGCTGCATCATTAGCCACTTTAAACCCCTCCAATCCATACATGAAGCAGACTGACATCCACCATGAAGAGCTTTACTATATATATATATATATATATATATATATATATATATATATATATATATATATATATAGTAAACCGTCATTACAATCTGCAAAGGCAATAATGAAAAAATAGGCAAAACATTCTTTTCAAATATGATAGACACTCTGAATTACTGGGAATATGAAAAAAGCTTCCAGATGTGTTGGAATTCAATTCCAATAATCATTAACCAATATAGTAATGATTCTACCAACTAGAAATTATGGGAATTGAAATCCAACACAGTGGGAAGGTACCAGATTGAGAAAGCCATAAAGGAATATTCATCAGCTGCTTTGAAAAGCAAAACACACTCTACATGAAATAGGATCAAAATGATTAGTTGATTCCCACCTATTGACTGCCCAATCTCCCATCTGTATGTCTATGTACATTTCCACAATTTCTAAATCTTTGACGTTCCATCCAGTATCTACATTTTCAGATACAGCATTAGAAAAATATAGATTGTATAGTGGCAGTTTATTTGATGAATGCTGGATGTATTCACTATGAATAAGGTGTTTAGATAGGACATATTCCTAGGATAAATCTTGCTACCAATATCCTATGAATTGACTGTCAAGTTTCCGAAAGATGCCCTAATTAATTCATGAGCCATGATCCAAACTTCAAAGGAAATATATCCATTTATTTGGAGCAACATTCCGGCAATACTGGGATGCAGCCAGGACAGATCCCATGTAGATTTACATCCCCCTATGACCCTGTCTCTCCCCTCCTCCCTGGCCATGTCATAAATCACATTCTCCAATTACCCACTTTGGCTGGCTGTGAAACCTTACACCCTCCTGATTGTGGTCAGAAAAAATGTATGGAATTCACTTCAGTTCTCCCTCCCTCCTGCTCATGGCAAATTGAAAGCTTTGCAAGTTGACATTCGGCTCCCATCACTTCCCGAGGGCAACCTGCACAAAGCAAAACAATTTGAGTACAGATGCAGAATTTAGGGATGTGACCCCCCACTAGGCTTGTTTGGATTTTCTGTATGAAATTTGGCTATAAGGCGATCAGCCTGGATGTTTCGACTCTTTACCCAAGATGCCTCTGATAAGGGGTAACCCTTCCACTTGATTAAATATTGGAGTTGCCTCCTGTGCCACCTCGAATTGAGGATTTGCTGCACCTCATAATGGGTCTGGCCCCCTATGACCACGGGGTCTGGGGGCTCATGGGGTAGTGGCCTCAGGGTTGATCCGACCACGGGTTTTAAGAGGCTACTATGGAATACTGGGTGTATCTTCCCTAGCAATCGGGGCAACTTCAATTGCACTGTGACTGGGTTAATTATCTTTACTATGGGAAATGGTCCTATAAACCTTAAATGGGGTTAGCCCCATGCTACTGTGAACAGCATTATTATATGAAACCTCAGCGAAAGACAGGAGGTCCGTCCAATTGGACTGCTGATAGTTCACGTAGCACCTCAGGTACTGCTCTACCATGGCATTCAGTCTCTCTGCCCCCCCCCTTGGTGCTCGGGTGAAACGCTGAGCTGAGGCCTTGGGATGACCCTATGGACCGTAGGAATTCTCTCCAGAATTTTGCTGTGAATTGGACACCTCGATCGGAGATGATTCTTCTGGGTACTCCATGCAGGCGATAGATGTGTTTCAGGAACAGTTTGGACAACTGGCGGGCTGAGGGTAGCCTGCTGCAGGGTATGAAATGTGCCTGTTTGGAGAATAAGTCTATTACAGTCCAGATCACTGTGTTTCCACCACTCCTCGGTAGTTCTACTGTAAAGTCCATTGCAATCTCCTCCCATGGCCTTGTCGGTTCAGCTACTGGCTGCAACAGCCCGGGAGGTCTTCCTGGTCGTTTTTTCATCATGGCACAGATGATACAACTTTTCACATAACTGTCTACATCTTTTCTCATGTGGGGCCACCAAAACTGTCTTCGTACTAAGTGCAGAGTCTTTAGGAAGCCAAAATGTCCCGCTGGTTTAACGTCGTGGCTTCTCTTGAGGATCAGGGTGCGTGGAGTCTCTGGGACATAGAGTTTTGTTCCCTTCCATGCTAGGTCATACCTTTTTGTTAAGAGATGTTGGTTGTCTCGGAACCAGGGGTCCACCGATGTTTCAGTTTTGAATCATGTCGTTAAGTCACTTGCAGGTTGACCTTGCTGGTCGCGACGTTGCCGTCTGGTGATTACTTGACCTACTCCTTGGGCAGAGGGGATGATGGCATTCACTACCTGCTTCCGCTCACTGTTGTATTGAGGCATTCAGGAGAGGGCATTGGCCAGAAAGTTTTCCCCCCCTGGGATGTGTTTCAGCTCGAAGTTGAAACGATTGAAGTATTGGGCCCACCATACTTGCCTGGGCGACAACTTCCGTGGGGTCCTGAGGGCCTCCAGATTCTTATGGTCAGTCCAAACTTCGAACAGTTTCTGGCCTCCTTTTAGCAGGTGTCACCAGGTCAACAGCACCCATCTCACTGCGAACACTTCCTTTTCCCATGCCACCCATCATCTTTCTGTGTCGGTGAGTTTGCGGGATGTGTAGTCACAAGGTTGTAGATTCCCTTGGCTGTTCTTTTGGAGTAGCACGGCCCCCACTGCCACATCACTGGCATCTGCTTGGATGATGAAGGGTTGTTCGGGGTCAGGATGCTTTAAAACTGGTTCTTTTGCAAACATTTCTTTTAGTGTTTCGAATGCTTGTTGGCAGGCCAGGTCCCACTATAGAGGTTGTCCTGGGCGGGGTTTTGTTGCTGGACTCCCTGTTTTTAGGAGGTCCATCAGAGGTTTACCAATTCTTGCAAAAGAGGGAATGAATTGTCTGTAGAAGTTCGCGAACCCCAGGAAGCTTTGCAGTTGTCTGCGGGTGTGAGGGGGTTGCCAGTTTAGGACTGATTGTACTTTGGCTGGGTCCATTTCTATCTCCTCGTTTGACACTCGGTAGCCTAAGTAGTCTAGCCGTGACTGGTGGAACTCGCATTTTGATAGCTTGACATATAGGTTTGCCCCCAGCAGTTTTTCCAGCACTTGGCGGACGAGGGGTATGTGTTCGTCTATGGTTTCCGTGTAAATGAGACTGTCATCTAGGTAGATGAGGACCCCCTTATAGAGGTGCTCATGCAGAACCTCATTTATCAATTGCATGAACACCGCCAGGGCTCCCTGCAGTCCAAATGGCATCACTTTAAATTGGAAACTCCCTAGGGGGCAGTTGAATGCTGTTTTCCACTCATCTCCTTCCCTGATGTGTATCCAGTAGTAGGCTTCGCGGAGGTCTAGTTTGGTGAAAACTTTCCCTTTGGCCAGGTGGGCTAACATGTCTTTCATGAGGGGAAGGGGATATAAGTTGTGTATGGAGACAGTGTTGAAATCTCTAAAATCAACCACCAGGCGTATAGAGCCGTCTTTCTTCTCTTTGAAGAGGACCGGTGCCGCGACCCGTGGTTTGGCTGGCTCAATGAAACCCCTTTGTAGGTTCTTGTCTATGTAGTTCCGCATTTCTTGCATTTCACGGGGCGTCATGGCATACAATTTGGGTTTAGGTAGTTTCGCCCCAGGGATGATTTCGATGGCGCAATCTACCTCATGGTGGGGAGGCAGGACATTGCACTCGGCCTCGCTGAATACTTCTGCAAGGTCCTGATATTCCTTTGGGATCTGTTCGGTCTCTGGAGTTTTGTCGGATGTGGCTGCCAGTTGTTCTGGTGTCTCTTTTGGAGGGTTCCCTGCATGGGCGGTATTTCTGCTCGCTGGTGCGGGAGGGGTTGGGGCCCCTTTGCTATTCTCAGTCTGCGGGGTACCCCCTTGCCACCAGATGGTCTGTCCCCACTTGTCTAGCCACGAGAGTCCCAGTATGACTGGATCTGTCATTTTGGGGGCTATTACGAATCGAATTACTTCCCAGTGATCTGCTAGCTCTAGCCTCACTGGTTCAGTCAGGTGAGTGGCATAGGCTCCCCCCATTAGGGACCCATAAACCTTTTCGAACCGGATTGGGTGGGTCAGTCTTTTTGCTCTGATCCCCAGTTTCAGGACTGTGGTTAGGTCAATCAAGCATCTAGTGCAGCCTGAGTCTATCAGGGCTTGAAAGACCCCCTGGGTCCCTGTTTTTGGGGCTGTGAGGCGTATTGGGAAAACGAAAGGGTGGACTGGTTCTCTCACCATTGGGTCATTTTCACCCTCGTCCTCGCTATCATAGGGTTCTGGCAACTGGTCATCGTTGCCTGGTGTCCCCCCCCTTTGGCTGGGTGGAAGGGGACCTCTTCAGCCTGGAGGGCCCTCTGGGACCTGTTGGTGACTCGTTTGGGGCCTCGTTCCAGCTGTGCCCTGAGTGGTGGCTCTGGCCTAGGTCTTGGGGCTGGGGTCGTGCACACATATACCGTGTGGCCCTTCCCCCCACATCTGTAGCACTTCAGAAGGCTTTGAGGGAGGGCTGTTTCAGGTCGGGTTGCTCCCTCTCTTTCGTGTCTGGTTGTTCTCTCATGTTGTTGGCACACAATCCACTGTCAACTTTTATTGCTACTCGGAACCACACAGAGAGCTGGTTTGGGATGTCCAAGTAAGCGGTTACCTGGGCAATTTGATTGTCCAGGCTTGTTCTGAAAAAGTGCACTAGCAACCGCTCTGGCAAAGGGAGTAGTCTCCCAACAACTCTCCTAAATTCATGGATGTTTTCTTTAATGGGACGGCCCCTCTGCTTTAGATAGCTGAGCTCATCCTCTGCACACAGGTCTTCCTCTGCCTCCTCGAATCTGGCTTCTAGCAGTCATAGGAAGTCATCTACATCTTGCAGTTGGGGGGCTCTCCTTTTGTGGAGGGCTGCTAGCCATTCCCTTGCTTTCCCCTCTAGCCCCTCTGCGATGGTATTCACCATAGCTCTGGGGGATGGGTAGAGGTGTTCATAACATTCTAGGTGGATCTCAGCTGAGTCAAGGAATAGAGCTAGCTGGTCTGAGTCCCCATCAAACTTTCCTCTGAACTGGGGCAGTTCACTCAACACTGCTCCTCTCTCCCCCTGTTGGCCTCTGTATGCTTGCATTTGATATAACTGGCCCTCTTCCTCAGCTCTAGTTTGGAGGGAGAGAGGGGTTTGTTTGCCCTGGGCAGCCTGCCTGCTGCATGGGAAAGACACTGGTTGTGGCTTCTTTCTGATGGGTGAAGAAGTGGGGCTGTGCTCCTGTTTGCTTCTCTTCACTTCAAAGGGATCCACTGCTCCTCCCCTCTCCTTTGGCCTGCATGACGGCCCCTCATCGGGAAGGGTGGCTTGATCAAATTCCTCCCTCGGCTGCTCTCTGGAACTCCCCAGGGGCTTTGGAAGCCTGGCTTGTTTCCAGTCCAACTCCACTCCACTCTTCCCAGCTCGCTCAGGGGCTTCCCCTTTTTTAGGGCATTGGGGTGGGGAAACTCGACTTCAGCTGCCTTAGAGATTAACTCCCCCCAATACTCATCTTTTCTTGCTTCCATCACTGAAGCAGGCATCTCAGCTTTGATGTCCGAGGGAGGCTGCATTCTGGCTGCAATTAGGCTGTCTTCAGATAGCCCGTCTCCGGCCATGGTTGCCTGATTTTTCCTCCCAGCCCCCAAGACATCAGGGAGCTATTGGAGAGTCCAGGATTCAGGAAACCTGGTAATCTTTACAGATTTTTAAAAGAAGTCCTGGCTGTCTGTCAAGTTTCCGAAAGATGCCATAATTAATTCATGAGCCATGATCCAAACTTCAAAGGAAATATATTCATTTATTTGGAGCAACATTCCAGCAATACTGGGATGCAGCCAGGACTGGCCCCACGCAGATTTACGTCCCCTTATGACCCTGTCTCTCCCCCCCTCCCTGGCCATGTCATAAATCACATTCTCCAATTACCCACTTTGGCTGGCTGTGAAACCTAACACCCTCCTGATTGCGGTCAGAAAAAATGTATGGAATTCACTTCAGTTCTCCCTCCCTCCTGCTCATGGCAACTTGAAAGCTTTGCAAGTTGACATTGACCCTAGGCCACGTCTAATATATGATTGGGGGGTGAGGAGCTAAATTCATAACAGTTTGTTATTATCTAATATGGTGTGTGTGTGTGTGTGTGTGTGTGTGTGTGTATACGTGTGTGAGAGAGAGATCTTTCAAATTAGACTACTAATAATCCTGGGTTGTTTTTGCAAATCAGGACCAGGTTAAAAAAAAGTAGAGGAGTCCCTGAGGATTTTACTCTGCTAGTCATTGCTGAATATAGGGGGTAGTGCTCATCTCCATTTCAAGCAGCTGAGCCAGCATTATAGGAAGACATTTCCATGGTCATGTGGCCAGCATGATGTCATGGAGCACTGTTATCTTCCCACGAATGTGATATCTATTTATCTACTCACACTAACATACTTTTAAAATGCTAGGTTGGCAGGAACTGAGGTGAAGAAGGGATCTCACTCGGTCACGTAGTGCTCAGGTCTCGAACCTCGTCTATCAGCTTTCCAGCCGACAAGTCCATCATCTTAACTACTGAGCCTCCACACCAGCACTAAACAGAATATGACAGCAATCATCTTTGTATCAGTTTTGATGTTATGAAGTCAGAGTATTCTTGGCTTGCTCCTTCTTGTTCCACTAACCATTGACTTGCTGTGCAATGAATTGCACAGAGAGGAGAAGCAAGGATGAAGAAGTTTAGACAATGTCCCTGTTTTTCTTTTCAAAACCCACTACAGCTTGATGGATGATTAATGTGATTGGCTGGATACAGGCTCTGTTTATGTCAATGCGCAAATGAGGTTTGCAATGAATTTGCACAGAGTGGGACAAAATTGAATGACTAAAACAAACAAAATATTATATATTTTACATGCGGCCCAAGATAATTTCTCTTCACTCAATGCGGTCCATGCAAGCCAAATGGTTGGACACCCACCTTCTATTCTTTATTCAAGAAGCAAAACTACAGTTTCAGTAAATCACTGTTTTCTGTAGTGGCAAAAGTTCAAATTTTCAATCTTCTGCAGCATGCAATTGAGGATATTGCATTTGCCTGGGATTTGTGCAGATTAAGCTGCAAAATAGATACAATTCTTTCATTGCTGCATTGCAATTGGTTCAAATACAACAGCATTGAAGGGATCCTTCTAAACCTATGATGGCAAACCTATGGCAAGCATGGCCAAAGTGGCACATGAAGCCATGTTGCCTGGCACGCGCAGCCTTGCCTGTTTGTCTTCCAGGTTTCTGGCACGCATGTGTGCATAACAATCAGCTGGCCTTCACGCGTGCAGCAGTGTGCATGCACCGGCCAGCTGATCATCGGGCACACATGCACGCTAGAACCCAGAAGTTCGGCTTTTCTGGAATGCGGCGTTGATGAGCATGTGTGTGCGTGATGTTTCCGTATGACCTTTTCGGCACTCGGTCCTGAAAAGGTTCGCCATCACTGTTCTAAACATTCAAATCATGCTGAATAGAAATTAAAGGCTCAGCCCATTTGCCTAGCAAATATTCTGCTAGGACTATACACCAATATATATAATGTGTAATGTAACTGTTTACCTCCAAATTAAAACACACACGCACAACCTTAACTTGCAGGTTGTTCTTAATGCAACTTATGAAGCCAGGTTTCAAATAGAGCCCATGTAGAAGAAATTGCGAAAACAGATGGGCAGGATAAGCAAAGAGCAAAGTCCACGAAGAGCAAAGTAGCAGAGCATTTTTGGGGTGGATTTGGCATTAGTAGTTTAAGTAGAAGGGCCAAAGGATTGTCCATAAGAAAGATGCTCATCCCCAATTGTTATTTTGAAAAGCGATAGCATCCAACACCAGATCTCTATAGCTCTGACACAATGAAACAGACACAATGAAGGAGAGCTAGTAAATACAACTGAACATCAACAACACCATAGAATAAAATAAAATAAAATCATTGAGCTTGAAAAAATAGTTTGAGAATGAGTTTATTAGAGAATCTCAGGAAAGCACCAGAAAAGATCATGTAGGGATTTGACCTAGTTCAGGAAACATTGCAGGCAAAGAAGGTTCTTTGTGTATTATGAAAATAATCACTTCTTCCACAATCTGCTAATGCTGTATTTCTTTCTTGTGCTGTTTATATTACTTCAAGCTGATGCAGAATATAACTCTGCATTTATTGTATCTATTATAATCTTCAGGATCAAGTGCAGCAGATCCACTTATAACATTAGCTGATTATACATTTATAAATGAATCTGCTGCACTTGACCCTGCAGATATAAATACTTATTCTTTTGAAGTAAGTTATACTAAGGGGACAATATCTGGGGAACCAGAGGCTGCAACTTTGCCTCCTGCCTTTCCATGAGACTGCAAGAGGCCATCTCAAAACATGATAGTATTAAAAAAAAAAACACAACTTTTTTTTCTTTTTTTTTTGCTCAGGGTGAGCTTCTGTCTTTATTGTTTTTTGTTTTTTGCTTGTTTATTTTCAGAGTTTTAAAGATAGGAATGGCACAGGACTGAAAGTTAAGCTTCTTCTCTCCCTTAATCATTCATAACTGAAAAAAGTTGCAAATGCAAATTTAGCAAACTTGCTGACAAAATTTGATGGTGCAAATTCAGAAAGCTGTATTACAGTAGTCTAAATGAGAGGCTACAATGGAATGAATTACTGTGAACAGGGATTTGGTCCAGGTATGGATACAACTGGCCTGCCACCCGAAGATGTGCAAAAGCCCTTCTAGCCACAGCTGCTATCTGCTCTTCAAGCAGGAGTCACAAGTCCACAAAGACACCCGCCCCCCAGGTTGTGTACAGGTCTATCTGGAGATAGACTTGTACACAAGATGGAAGAACATTGTCTATAGAGGGTCCAAATACCCATAGTCATTCTATCGTGTTCATGTTGAGTTGGAGCCTGTTTTGCCCATTCAGATCTTCAATCGCCTCCAGACATAGCCTTCACACTTACAATTGTTATAGCACCTCAACAGGCATGTGATCAAAATTTGGGTAACTGGCAATGGGCATGTTTTTACAATGGTTGCAGTATCCTAGTGTCATTTGTGATCTTCCTAGCCATATTTTGTGATCATTTGTGACATTCCCAGCCAAGTTCTGACAAGCAAATGACTGCCTGATTCATTTAACAACTGAAGTAGTACACTTAACAACAATGGCAAAAAGGTCATAAAATTGGCCACAGCTCACTTAACAACTGCCTTACTTAGCAATGGAAATTTTGGTCCCAAATGTTTCTATAAGCTGAGGACCATCTGCAGGGTTCCTTGTGGTGCTAAAATCTGTATATAAACAATTCACTGTACAATAAAGCAGCCACTTCATGGCAAGCCATGAATTTGTTGGTAGTATTATTTCACATGTTTATTTCCATGCCTGTCAAACAATTATTCACCATAGTAATTATTGTAATGTGATAGATATCTATTGGTTGATATCTCTATGTGAAGATGGAGAAGGCCTAAAGTAACCTTTTCCAACCTGGTGTAATGGAACTCTAACTGCATTAATTAGGAATTCTGTGAAGCACCATTCCATTGAATCTGAAGAGTGCCTAAGGAAGACTGATTTTTAAAGACTAAATCTGAGTTGCATTGTAGGTTATAATGTTTTAGAATGTCTTATGACATTCTAGACTGGAACTAGGTATTATTCAAGCAATATTTTTTCCACTTGTGCCAAAATCATGCCCCGCCCTCTCATTTTAATCTTTCTCCAGACATTTAAGCACTGCAGCAAAAATAAGAATGATAAATCTCAACATTCCTCATTGTCAGAAATTGCAGAAAACAATTGCATTGTTTTCAGGCATTAGAGTGGACTCAGGAGTCCAGTTTATTATTATTATTATTATTATTATTATTATTATTTAATCTTTAGTGAGATTCACAGCCTTTGAGGCTGGTTAATAGCTCAGCAGCTCGAGTCCTAACCAAAGACCTAGGAACTGTTAAGGTATCATCGGAGGATGTAATAATATTATTATTATTATTATTATTATTATTATTATTATTATTATTATTATTATTATTATTATTATTATTAGCAGGAATTCTCAATTTTGGTGGCTGGTAGGCATGTCTTTTGCAATTGTGTCAAACAATTTCCATGCCAGGTCATGGTCACCCTTAAAATGGCTGCCATGATGGATATATTCAGTTATGACATACAAATTTATGAAAAGACATTAATCACTGTCCTTACTCTTTGGCAGGCTTGGTTTCTTTTAAAATAATAATTTTAATTCAATTCAATATGGAATTGAATGGGAAGCTTGCATACAACAAAGCAATACTAAACCCTGCATTATCCTTATTTCTGATAATTTCTCTGAATACCACAGACATTTTTAGATAATAAAAATCCCAAATGACTGCAGGATAGATCACAGGTCCATTGATGTCCCCGGCATCTTACTCAAGAGGTAAGGCCAACAAATTATCTTCATTTGGAAACTCTAGAATTGCAGGTTTGTTTTTATACCAAATAACATGCTATCTAAATCCTGTGTCAACTTCTGTAGTAATATGATCCAGGGAGGGCTTTATCTTGTCCTTTTGGAGAATATCAAGTTTTGCTTGAAAAAATTACAAGAAAACAACTGTGCTGTTGAATTAAACATGCCCAGGAGGCAGAATCACTAAAATTATGCAGGAAATTATTATACAACCCTTGCACAGATATATGGTTATGCTGTGCTTACATAATGTGAGAATAACCCCCATTGCCCTGATCTGTGGATCAAGCTGTTCACATTCTATGAATAAAGGCTTGAATATAAGAGAGAGGAAAGGACAGAAAGAAACCTGAATTGTTTATAGCTATCATTAGAGAATAAATAAATACCAAAATATTAACATGAATAATATGAGAGTTTTATCAAGAGTGTTTTTATCTCCTGATGTGAAACAATAGTTACCTAAGGGAAAATGATTCAGGAGCCTTGAAGGCTGAACATCAGCCATAACTTTAGAGCCAATTTAAGAGTGTAACAACACTGCCAGGTTGCTCTATTTTATGGGCTACCAACTTGCAAATCCAATCTTAGTCTGTGTTTTACCAGTATAAAACATGGTTTCATTTATTAATTCATTTAAACTCTTTATGTAACCACCCATTTATATTAAATTCTGGACATAATCCCCAATCAACAGTTAAAACAAGATCAATACATACACTTAACTATTAAAAACCACAAAAAATAGAATCTTTAGCAATGTAGTCCATCATTAATCCTCTTGCCCATGTCATCTTTTCCAGTGCTTGGGGGGGAAAGTCAGATGCTTTTCAGAAAGTTAGGAGGATAGAGGTTTGCCAAAGATGAGGGAGAAGAGCATTCCCTAGGGCAGAGGCTGCCACAAAAAAGACTTATGGTTCCCATAAGATGGCAATGTTTAAGCAAAAGGCCTAGAAGCATGCCCACCTTATCTGATCTGGGCAGGGTGGGAAGTCCTAGGATAGTCCCTAGGAAGAAGTGGTCTTGCAGATAACCTGGGCCATTATATATAATGCTTTAAATGTAATAATGAGCACTTTGAATTGCATCTGGATTGTAAGTCTGGAGCCAATGCCACTTGCATGGATAAACACCTAGAGGCACCCACCATTGCAGGCATCACTGCATTCTGGACCAGTAGTAGCTTCTGGTGGTCTTCAAGGGCACTCCAATGTAGAGGAGAGGAAAGGAAAAAATAAGAATAAAAAGCACAGATTTCAAACTGAGGACATTCTGAGTTGATCAGAGCATGGAAGAGCATCCAGTCTTTGAAAAAATAGTATAAAAGGCCATAGGTTAAAAACATAGTTTCTTGAACTTCACATGGGCATATTCACTACAAGATAGGAATCTTTCTATACTTTGTAATCTCACTAGTATTTTCTAATTTAATTATATTTAAAGCCCTATTAAAACTGTTTTAGAAGAAAGCTCTGCAATTTATTTTGCCATCTCTAAAAAAGAGAGGGCACGGCAAGGAATTTCTGATGTTTTGGGAAGTCTTTATGTAAAATATTTTTATTTTATTCCAGTTATCACACCCCAGTTTTAACAAAAACTAGTTCAAGAAACCTCATTGGCAAATATAGTCCTGTGCCTGGGTTAAGTTAAAAGTATTAAAGACATTTCCATCTTGGATTTAGAATTTTCCAAAAACTGACAGAAAAACATCATCAATGGTTAGAAAGAAATAATTTTCTTTTTGTTTTTAACAATTTACTTGTCCTTTAAAGTAGAAATTTTATCTAAACTACATAAAAATACATATAAATACAGTCCCATGATTCTTAGATACAAATTTATTTATTTTCAATAGACAGCAATATACAAATTAACTACATAAATAAATAAGTCTTGAACCTATTCATCTTGGAAGGAGAATTGTTTAATTCTTCAATCAAGGCAAATGCAAGCAACACGTCTCACATTCATACTTTAAAACTTTCTTTAATGCTTATTTATTTCTAACTTAATTCTAACTTTCAAAAAGAAAAAAACAGGAAGAGAAAGAGAAACTGATCAGATTTTGAGTCATGGATTAATCCCATTACAACATAGCCCTGTTTATAGATCTGTGATCAGGGGTGAAATCCAGCAGGTTCTGACAGGTTCTGGACAACCGGTAGCTGAAATTTTGAGCAGTTTGGAGAACTGGTAGCGGAAATTTTGAGTAGTTCAGAGAACCAGCAAATACCACCTCTGGCTGGCTCCAGAGTGGGGTGGGAATGGAGATTTTGCAATATCCTTCCCCCAGGAGTGGGGAGGAAATGGGGATTTTGCAGTATCCTTCCCCTGGAGTGGGGTGGGAATGGATATTTTGCAGTATCCTTCCCCTGCCATGCCCACCAAGCCATACCATGCCCACCAAGCCACGCCCACAGAACCGGTAGTAAAAAAAATTGGATTTCAACACTGCCTGTGATGGTGAACCTATAACATGCATATGACAAGTGACATGCTATGTCATTTTTGGTGACTGGAAGCTGGCGTCACGGCAAGACAAGCGAGAATTTCTGGCGCTCCAGAAATTCCGCTGATAGCCCCGCTGTGAACGGTCCATCCTGGACCCCACAGTCTTGTTTTGACTGTGATAGTGGAGGGCACATCCTGTGGATCCCAGGGACACTGCAAAATCCCTGGTTGATCCAGGAAAGCCCTTTTTCCAGCGGCGGAGTAGCAGCCATTAAGCTGACAGTTTCAGGAAAGAAGAAGGAACAGCAGGGAACAGATCAGTGAGAGATTTTTACTTCTTTTTAAATAATACAAAGAACACCCTAAGTGATGAATGAAGTGGAGATTGAGAGCAAATGTTGAGAAACAGCGAATTTAATTGGAATTAATTTTTTATACTCAAGTATATAATTTAAAAGATTTGGAAATTGATTTATTTTTATTATTGATTTGAACTGGACCGGACTGAAGAAGAAAAGAGTGGTATTGGGAACTTTTTAAAATTTGTCTTTTTTAGATTGATATTGATTGGACTATTTGGACTGGACCCTTTCCCTTTTTAGGCAATTTTTGATTAATTTTAAATGAAAAGAACTCTAAAAGAATAGGAGAGACAGGAGAGTGTGTAATGCTGCCATCTGCTGGGAAGGAAACTTTGTTTCTATGTTTATTCAAGTAACAGAAGAAAGAGACATTGTAGCCATAATAAATAAAGAAGCTCTGTATTGTGTGATAAGAGTGGAGAGCAACTGAAGCTGTTTATACAGGTGCTCTTGTAAGATTTAAGTGAAGAAGGAGCCTGGAAATATACTGGAAGGCTTTTGATCTCTTTTGAGTAGTTACTTTTATTTTCCTTGTTATTTGTGGTTTTGATAAAGGAAGAAAAAAAATCACTCTCTGTATGCTCTCTGGACATAAAAGTGTTTGAAGGACTACTTATTTTTTCTTTTTCTTCTGTACCTTTTTATTTTCTGATTTGGGATTTTTATACAACTCCATTGGATAAGGCACCCAAGAGCCTGAAGATTCTATTGATTTAATATTGATTCCCCCCCCCTTTCTTCCTATCTGGAAGAGGACTTCTACTTTTTATTTTTTTCTAAGTATTCTTTCTCTTTTTTCCCTCTTTTTTCCATTTTTGTTAACACACAAAGGATTAGGGTTTTGGAAGAACCTGAAGAACTATTTTTTCTTTTTTTCCTTCCTTTGATTTTTTTCCCTCCTTTATTTGGCCTTTTCAAATTTTTTATTTTTTGAAAGTGGTTTTGGTGGAATATTGAACAAAATGAGTAGAAAAGTAGCGATAGTGGGAGTTGCAGCATCTACACCATCTTCGTCACTATCTGGAGGTCAATGTACTATCCAGGCAATGATGCAACAAGAGAAAGAGAAAGAATCATCGACACAAACGATTATACAAACACTTCAAAGGATGGAACAATAACAACAAAGGATGGAACAACAACTATTGAAGACAGATGAAAAAGTTCAGAGGATGGAACAACAGCTGCTCAAAACAGATGAAAAGGTGGTTAATATTCAACAAACAATGTCAAAATATGAAGAAAGATTGGTAAAATTAGAGGAAAAAGATGACCAAAAAGAAGAAAAAATAAAGGAAATAGAGAATAGACTGGGAGAGGTTGAACAAGAAACAACTGGCTTAATTGGATGGGAAATGGACAAAGCAGAATTCTATTTAAGATTTCAAAATGTGGAAGAAGAAAAAAGGGAAAATTTAGCAGATATTATGAATGGGATGCTGGCTGAGGCTTTAGAAATCACTAAAGAGAAGATGATGGAAGGGGTTGATGAGATTTATTGAATCTACACCAGCTATGCAATGCAGGGGTGAAATGCTCCCGGTTCGGACCGGCTCGGGCGAGTAAGCGATGGCAGCGGGCAGTTCAGAGAACTGGTAGCAAAAATTCCTGCCCCCGCCCCCCATGCCCAGCTGAGCCGCGCAATCATCAGAGGCTTTTTTTCTTTTAAATGCCTCTGACGAGCCAAGCTCTGATGACCCAAGCTCTGACAATCCCAGCTGAGTTGCCTGCTGATCAGGCAACTCAGCTTGGATTGTCAGAGCCATTTAAAAGAAAAAAAGTTTTTTTCTTTTAAATAGCTCCGATGATCCAAGCTCTGACGATCCCAGCTGAGTTGCCTGCCGATCAAGCAACTCAGCTTGGATCGTCAGAGCCATTTAAAAGAATTTTTTTTCTTTTAAATGGCTCTGACGATCCAAGCTCTGATGATCCCAGCTGAGTTGCCTGATTGGCAGAGGGTTTTTTAAAAACCCTCTGATGATCAGGCAACTCAGCTGGGATCGTCAGAGCCTTTTGAAAGCATTTTTTTACATGATTTTACATGTAAAAAATGGTTTTAAAAGTAAAAAAAATTGGCCATGCCCACCCAGTCACAATTCCCCCCCACCAAGCCACACCCACAGAACTAGTAGTAACAAATTTTAGATTTCACCACTGATGCAATGCGTAATAAACTGCCAAGAGAAGTACATATAAGATTTACTAAGAAATCGATTAAAGCACAAATTCTCCAGGCAGCCCGAGAAGACTCTGAAATATAAGGGGAAAGAAGTGATAGTTCTGAAACAAATTCCAAGAAAAGTGAGAGAGTTGAGAAGAGGATATCAATTTCTGACTAAAATTCTGATGCAAAAAGGAATTAACTATAGTTGGTTAATTCCAGGAGGATTAGGTTTAACATGGCAACTTCAAAGATATAGATTGAACACAATTGATAATGCAAGAGCTTTTTATGATGAATTCCTTAAAGAGAAAGAAGCAGAAATGGAAGTCGAAACTCAATCTACAGTAACCCCAATAAAATTTACAGAAGAAGAACTGGCAATGTTTGAATCAACAGAAGGGACTGTTGGCGGGGTTGTGGAACAGAAGGAACAATGTGAAGTCAAATCAACTAGAGCAACAAAACCTACATATAAAGTATGAACATGGAGGAAAGAAAATTAATTTCAATAAATGTAAATGGACTTAATTCGGCCAATAAAAGAAGAAAAGTATTCCATAAATTAGAGAAATTAAAATTTGATATAATTTATTTACAGGAAGTACATATTAAAAAACATGAACAATTATTGATTGAACCAAAATTTGGAAAAACTTTCTTATCTTTATCACAAAGCTAAAAGAGAGGAGTTGCTCTATATATTAAAAATGTAATAGCAGCAGAGCAGAAATATGCAGATCCAGAAGATAGAATTCTGATGGTGGAAATAATTGATAATAATATAAAATTACTTTTGGTAGCAATATATGCTCCAAATAACAATCAAAGTGACTTTTATAGAAAATTACACAACAAAATAATTGAAATGGACTACGACAATATATGTATGATGGGAGATTTTAATGGAATTGTGGGTGAAAAGTTGGACTATAAAACACATAAAATAACAAGACACAATAGAAATATATTACCGAGATCCTTTTTTAAAATGATAGAGGAAATAAACTTGAAAGAGAAATGGAGGGAGAGAGAAATGGGGAAAATAAACAATATACTTTTTATTCTGATAGACATTTTTCTTGGTCCAGATTAGATATGATATGGACAACAATGGACTTGACTTTGAATATTGAACAAGTGAAAATAGAAACAAATTTGTGGGCGGACCACAATCCTGTGATTGCTATTTGGAAAGAGAGGAAAGGAAGATCTAGATGGACTTTAAATAATACAATATTAAAAAAGAAAGACTTTGTACAGAAAATGGAAAGAGAGCTGGACTTTTTCTTTAAGGAAAATAAGGAAGAAGAAACATCAACACAAAATCGTTGGGATACAATGAAGGATTAATTAGAGGATTGATTATAGACTATACAAGGAAAAGAAATGTGAAGAAAAGACAAACCTTTAAAATATTGACCGATGACTATAAAATATGTGAAAAGGAACTCCAGAAAGATCCATATATGAAAGATGTAAAAATCAAAATGGATATAATAAAGCATAAAATGGACCTACTGGAGAAGGAAGAATTAGCCCAAAAAATAAGAAATGCCAAACAGAATTACATTGAAAATGCAAATAAACCAGGAAGATGGCATATAAATTGAAAAAGGAAAGAGAATCAAGAAAAATAACACAATTAATTGATGATCAACGACAAAGTAAATTTGGAAACAAAGAGATGGGGAAAATAATACAAGAATATTATACACAACTTTATAAGGAAGAGATAATAGAGGAAGAATGCCTGCTTTCATGCAGCCTCTGAACCCTCCTAAAAGTGTATGATAGGGCATGCTTTTCTGTTCATTTTGGTGGCTGCAAGGCCACACAAGTGCATTCTCCAAACTTTACAAAGTGAAGACCTTGTATGACTTAGAGCTGCCGCAGATAATCTTTTTTTCCTTAGGAGATAGGAAGAATGTTTATTTCACAAAGTATTGTACCACTTCCTTAAAAATTGTGTGTGTGTGTGTGTGTGTGTGTGTGTGTGAGAGAGAGAGAGAGAGAGAGAGAGAGAGAGAGGAAGGGAGGGAGGGAGGGAGGGAGGGAGAGAGAGAGAGGGCGGAGGGAGAGAGGGAGAGAGAGGGAGTGTCAAACCAGCAGAATGAAGTTAGGTGTTTTCTGAATTTTTAACACACCAGTCCCAAAAGGATTGCTCTCACTGATATAAAGCATTGCCTGAGATAACCATCTTTAAGATAGTTGCAATAAATGTTCATACAATGATATTTCTTTTGTTTTCAAGTTTTTTATTTTATTTTACATATACATATCAATGCGTGAACAGTGTGGCACCTGGGTGTCATACATTCTAATACAAATAAAACTAGTAAAATTAATCATGGTTATTAATTTCAACCAACTTATATATTTCTAATAATAATGCTCATTTATATTAAATTGTAGTCTATCATTATTTAATTATTCCATGTTTTAATATATTGCTCAAATACCACTCACCATATTATTTGATCATACATAATAATACTGTCATTCAATTTCTAAGCTTCCCTCTTGTTATTGCTTTTATTTTATTATGTAAAAATGTATACACTAATATTCCCCCTTTCTCTTATTTCTATTTTTATTCTAACTTTTAATCGTGTAGCCCTTTTATTACAAGACGTTTTCTTTCTACCCAACATCTCTCGCCCACTTTGGTGCTTTGAATCCTGTTCATTTTGAACTTACCTCCCATATTTCACTCTTTACATCTATTTGTATTAAGATACAATCATTCATTATAGATGAACTTTTTGCTAGTCTGCTAACTAAGGTATGTAGGAAACACATCACAATAGTAATGGTGGATTTTAACTACCCTGACATCAACTGGGAGACAAACTCTGCACCAAGTGGAAGATCCAACAGGTTCCTAGCAAACCTAGCAGACAACTTTGTTTCCCAAAAAGTAGAGAAGGGAACAAGGGGATCAGCCATATTGGACTTAATTCTCACTAACAGAGACAAAATGATAGAAGGTGTTGAAGCTACAGGAACCTTGGGGGCAAGTGATCATGCAATATTGGAATTCAACATTATGCAGGCACAAGTAGTAGAACAAAGTCAAACTAGGGTCTTGAACTTTAAGAGAGCTAATTTCAATAAATTTAGAGAGAGCTTGGGAAGGTTTCCATGGATGAGAATCCTCAAGGGGAAAACAACTCAAGAAGCTTGGGAAATTTTGAAAAGTGAGATTATAAAAGCCCAGTCTAACACAATATCAATGAAGAAGAAAAATAACAGCTCTCAAAAGAAACCGGCATGACTGCATAAAGAACTCTCTGACAAATTGAAAGATAAAAAGTGGAAAGAGGGGCAAATAATTAAGGCAGAATATCAGCAAATAGCCCAAGCCTGTAAAGATGAAGTGAGGAAAGCTAAAGCTCACAATGAACAAAGGCTTGTGACAAAAGTAAAAAATAAAAAAAATCTTCTTCCAACATGTTAAAAACAAGAAAAAAGTTAAGGAAACAATTGGTCCATTGCTGGGAGAAAGCGGCAAGAAGGTGATAAGCAACAGGGAGAAAGTAGAACTACTTAACTTGTTTTTTGCATCTGTCTTTACACAAAAGGAAAAAACAGTCCAACCTATCAAAAACAGCACCACAAAAAACAGATTAGGAACACAAGTTAAAATAGGAAAGAAAATAGAAAGTGAACACCTGTCTACCCTAGACGAGTTCAAATCACCAGGACCGGATGGATTACACCCCAAGGTTCTGAAGGAACTGGCAGATGAGATCTCAGAACCACTGAACTATATCTTTCAAAGATCCTGGAGCACCAGGGAACTGCCAGAGAACTGGTAAAGAGCTAATGTAGTTCCTATCTTCAAAAAAGGGAAAAAACATAGATCCAGGAAACTACAGATCGATCAGCCTGACCTCAATACCAGGGAAGATTCTGGAAAAGTTAATCAAGCAATGAATCAGCGAACACTTAGACCCCACAAACCGGGTCCTCATTTTACCTACCTCGAAAGGATGGAAGGCTGAGTCAACCTTGAACCTGGTGAGATTTGAACTTGCAGTAATTGCAGGCAGCTGATGTTACTTAACAGCACTTTAGTCTGCTGTGCCACCAAGGCTCTTTTGGTTATAACCAAAAGCCAACATGGGTTTGTCAAAAACAGATCATGCCAGACTAATCTTATTGCATTCTTTGACAAAGTGACAAAATTAGTGGACCAGAGGAATACTGTCGATATAATTTACTTGGACTTCAGTAAGGCATTTGATAAAGTAGATCACAACCTACTACTATATAAAGTAGAAAAATGTGGATTAGACAGCATCACCACCAGATGGATTCGTAACTGGCTGACCAGCTACACTCAATGTGTAGTCCTCAATGGAACTGCATCTACATGGAGGAAGTATACAGTAGAGTACCCCAAGGCTCTGTTTTAGGCCCAGTACTCTTCATCAATGATTTGGACAAGGGAATAGATGGGGAACTCATCAAATTTGCAGATGACACCAAGCTGGCAGGACTAACCAACACTCCAGAAGATAGGCTTAAGATACAGAAGGATCTTGACAGACTTGAACATTGGGTGCTATCTAACAAAATGAAATTCAATAGTGAAAAAAGTAAAGTTCTACATTTAGGCAAGAAAAACAAAATGCACAGGTACAGTGTACCTTGCTCAATAGTAGTAACTGTGAGAGGGATATTGGAGTCCTAATGGACAACCATTAAAATATGATCCAGCAGTGTGCAGCAGCTGCCAAAAAAGCCAACACAGTTCTAGGCTGCATAAACCGAGGGATAGAATCAATATCATGTGAAGTGTTAATACCACTTTGTAACGCCTTGGTAAGGCCACACTTGGAATACTGCATTCAGTTTTGGTCGCCACGATGTAAAAAAGATGTTGAGACTCTAGAAAGCGTGCAGAGAAGGGCAACAAATATGATCAGGGGACTGGAGGCTAAAATATATGAAGAATGGTTGCTGGAACTGGGTATATTTAGTCTGATGAAACAAAGGAATAGGGGAGACATGATAGCAGCCTTCCAGTATTTGAGGGGCTGCCACAAAGAAGAGGGAGTCAAGCTATTCTCCAAAGCACCTGAGGGTAGGACAAGAATGTTCTTTCATTTATACAATGATATTTCTTCTAGTGGCTCTCTATAAATATTCCTTGGAAAGAATCAGTGGTGGGTTGCCCCTGTTTCAGACTAGTTCATAAGAACTGATAGTAAAACTGGTGGGCCCCACCCACCACCCCGGATGTCATCATCGGCGATCTGCGCATGTGCAGAAGCACGATCCTGTTGCGAACCAGTAGTAACAGTAAGTAAAATCCAATCCTGGAGAGAATCCATCATTAATTGTCATTCTAGAATTTATTGACAAGGATTTTAAAAAATGGGCCCTTGAAAAGTTGCCCTAAAGATAGTGATAAAATAATTTGTTTTCACTATGACCCACTTGTTCCCTCAATCTCCCCTCAATTTTTTCTCTCTTACTCAGACATGTTAAAATACAGCAAAAGAGGAGCTGATGTTGTTCATATAGTTCGAGTTAGAAAATGTAAATGTCTTTAATAATTCTCAGATAAATAACCCTGTAATGTATCGCTTTTAAGTGCTTCATTTATTTTAATGAAAGACTTCTTAAAGAAGTGCTCAGTGTCAGGCCAGAGAGAGCACTTTATAAAAAGATATTAATTATATCCTGAAACTTACTAGTGTCATTTGGTAAGAGTCCTGCTGTATAAAATACCAATATACCATTCTTACTTTTCATGACTAATTTCGGCTAGTCCAAATCCTGAATTTCCAGCTGAGAACTGGAATTATTTAGCAATTATTTAGTGGAGCATAAATATTTAGAGACAGTTTGTACTAACAAATCTTGTCTCCAGGAGCCGGGCCCACAACAATATTCGCAGTGTAACTTTCTCTCCTATAAATCAAGGCTGTAACTTCACACCTTCCTTATTTCATCTTGAATATTTATCCCCTGCCATGCTAAAGTTTTATACAATGCTAGAATTTGGGATATAACCCTGAACCTATAGACATGCCAGCCAAAATGAAACACAGAGGGAATAGAGAACAGGGAATATTATGACAATCTTGCTATGGCTTGCAGCTTGATTTTTACAAAAGATACTTACCGGTAGGTTAAAGATGGTCATTCTGATGCACTTTGGCCAGGAGTCACAGCAGTGGTAGGTTGCTCCCGGTTTTTGAGAACTGGTAGTAAAAACGGCAGGAGGCCCCACCCACCCACCCTGATGTCATATTTGGTGATCTGCAAATGCGCAGAAGCGCGAGCAAGCGAGAGACACGAGCGCATGCACATGCTCCCATTGCAAACCAGTAGTAAAGGTAAGAGAACCCACCCCTGAGTCACAGCCAGAGTTTTTCTTCCCTTTTTTATCTTTTGAGGCTAAAATCTAAGAAAAAGGAAGACACAAAAACTCTAGTGATGAATTTGGGTGGATACTCATGTGGAGACTTTCAGAAAGTGTGTGAGCCTCAAGAGAAGTACAACTGTTTCATCAATCCTCAAGGAGGTTTTGAGTATGCTCCCGTATATTGTAAAGCACTGGCTTTGAAGGATTTGCATAACCTAAATGCTACAAAACAAATTCTTGCTTCACATTCAGTCCATGGCTTCCATTTGAAAGACTTGGAAGCTCAGCTGTTTGCCACAAGCAAGTTAGGTCTTCTTCACTATCAGGTTTCCTTGAATCAGCAGGAAAGTAAGTACAGCAGCACAAAATTTGCTGTCTCTCTTGTCTATCTTGACACTTGTATATCTATTCTGAGGCACTGCTAAATACAGTTTCTTTGATATTATATGAGCTGGACAGAAAAGACAAAGCAAGTGCTCAAGCTTTGTTTCCTTTCCTATTCAATGCATTACCAGCTAGTGGGAAAACATCCCACTGCGATCATAGCTGGATTGAATAGTCTAGTGCTACCTCTCAGTACTGGCTGGTTGACTGGCTGAGAGCAGTAGAAGATTGGAAGTAGAGATAAATCATGTCATCAGTGTGTGTAAAACAAAGAATCAGAATATAAATAGGAAAGTTTTAAGGCAGGGGTGTCAAACTCAAGGCTCGCAGGCCACATCCAGCCTATGAGGTGCTTAGATCTGACCCATGGACAGCACTAGAAACAGTGAAGGACTGGCTCATAGTGCCTCTGCCAGCAAAATTAGAGCTTAGGAGACCTGCATGTGGCCCTCCTGAGCTCTGTTTTTGCTGGCAGAGAATTGCAAGAGGCCGTTGCAGCAAGAAACAGATCTCGGGAGCCCATTTTTGCTGGCAGAGTATTCAGGCCACCACAGTCGCCCCTGACATGAGTGATGTTGAGCTCGCCACGCCCACCCTGGCCACACCCACCCTGACTACACTCATCCCAAGCCCCCAGAGATCAAACAATCTTGATGCAGCCCTCAATGAAATCATGTTTGACACCCCTGTTTTAAAATATGTCTTAAAATGTCTTTGGAGGGTTTATTTTTTCATTGATTTACCCCATGCCACATACTCTTGGTCAAAAACATTACTAGTTTCTTATTGAATATGCTGCAAATAAGGAGATCATTTTTTTACAGAAGAAAAAACTTGATAATATTTTTTTAAAAAACAACAATTTGAATAGATTAGCATTTCTCTTATGACTACTCTGACACATTACTGAGATTTTTCTTTTCAGTTTAGGAAATAATTTGGGACAGGGGAGCATGGAGGAGAGATACCTGCATAGACTTCAATTACATTTCTTGGCACAGAGTCCAACACCAAAAATCATATACTTCCCAAGTTATGCTTACTAGAGCAGATAAAATCACAATCACAAACCTCTTAGATCACTAAACTGATACATTTTGTTAAGTAGCTATGGCCTTCCCTGTGTAACAGGGGAACCAGCTAAAAAAAAAGCTGCCCAAAGAATCAAGGAGATAGAAGCGCAAAATGATATAGCTATCCTTAGTAAGGTTTGTAACTTGAAATGGCTGAACAAATACAAACATACAGTAGAACCTCTGGTCATGACCATAATTCGTTCCATAACTTTGGTCACAACCCGATTTGGTCATGACCCGAACCTAATTTTGGAAATTTGGCACTTAGAAAAAAAATGGCGCGGAAGGGGAAATCGGCAGTGAAAAAAAATTGTGAATTTTTTGGTTGGAACCTGATTTCATCATGGTCAGAAGCATTCATGACCAGAGAATCTACTGTACTTTTCAAATAGACAGCGATTTAAAGGTACAACTGTCAAAACATCTAAGGGAGATTTTACACGAGTGAGATTCAAACAGCTTGACACAATGGTCAGAAGTGGGAGATTTCATTCTATACCCTACAATGAACGTCTCTGCATTTGCAGAGCGGCAGAGGTAGAAGACCTGGCTCACATCCTATTTGACTGAGAGACAGGTACCTCAGTCTATATACTAAACAAATGATCCATTGGGAACCCCATATCAAAACAATTGCCTTATGTGCGGCCAGAATTTGAAAACAACAAATACAGCACAATACTTGAGCAAAATGGTTCAGTTGAGATTGGCATATGTGGGACTGATTGGGGAGATAGGGGTGACATTGAAATATAATTTTATCATATTTTATTTATCCATATATTAAATTATTGTATTCTATTCCAATCTCATTTTAAATTGCATTTTATTCCAATTCCATTTTAAATTGTTTTTATCGGATTTTAGTAATAATTTGTGTTTGAAACTCTGCACTTTGATATGGCATATGGGCTAATCAATAAAGTAAACTAAACTAAACCAAAAATCACAGTTACATCTAGTCATCTCTTACCTAAGACATGGCAAAGCATGATGGATATTAAATACCATAAGTCTTACCCTTTGACACAGAGAAACTACTGTCAGGCCCATTTAGCTAAGGACAACTTATGCCTGACAAACTCATAAACTGGGGATGTAGAAGCCTGCACAGCAAAGGAAGGGGACAATTATTTTAGTAGAATTGTAGCTAACTGCAGTCACCTATGGCTAGAAAAAAGTTAAAGACAGTTTTATGTAGACAAAGTAAAGAAGGGGGAATTTCTGTCATCAAGAAGTGAAAGCCATTAGATAGATCCATACTGAAGTCCTTCTAACTATCCTAAATTTTAAAGTTTCTAACAAGTCTTTTATTTATTTAAATATACATTCAGTTTCTGCTTATAAGGCACTGAATGCAGCCAAGAGTTAGATATAAACCTTTTTTAAAAATATCAAATAATTAACACCATAACACTATAATTTAAAATATCCAGCTGGAAAAAAAAGATTTAAAGCAAAAAAAAAAAAAAAGAGGAGAGAGGACTAAAAGGAGTTCACCTTAAAAACAGTCATTCATCATATATCAACTGAATCCTACATATTTGATATATTGTAAAGAATCCAGATTGATATGGCATTTTTCTTACTGGTGATATGTCAGGAATGCACATGGCATATATACTATACCTAGAGCCCTGGTGTTTCCAATCTACACTTGGTATCTTATTTCTTTGTGCAGAAGTGTAGGCACCACAGAACAGCTCTTCTGCTATGTTGGCAAGCTATCACTCTCTTCTTCCTAAACATGTTAATGGGAAAGCCACAAAGTTCTGGCTGAAGACTGGCCATTAAAATGTGCTAAACAAACAAACAAATAAATAAATGATGATGCAACAAATGGCAAAATGACTGAAATGTGTCGAAACGGTACTGGCCTTACAAGTGCTTATGGTTGTTCAAATTCAGCAATTATCCTGCTGTAAATATAAATGTCACTTTTATTTAAAGTTTCTTTTCCTTAAGTAGCCAGAGTAGCTCAGAAGGTTCTCCTTGCTGACAGCATACTCACAATTAGATGATTTAAGAATGGTAACCATCCCTAAATGGTTACCAGTGAACTTCATATTTCAGTGTGCATGGGAAAAGGGACTTGGAAATTTAAAGCATGGTATATGTATTTATTTCCACAGTGACACTCTCACTGCTATATTTGCAGGAGCTTCTTTCTGTTTTTCTCTTGGTCCAGGCCACTATCAGTGTGTCTGGCAAAACTGTGCTGGGTAAAAAAACAGCTGTCCTTTGGGAATGGGTTGTTATGGGGAAAAGGCAAATATTTTCCATTTGTATCACCTATACTGGTATTATCAAATCAGACTCTGTTCTCCAACCTTGGAAACTTTAAGGAGTATGGACTTCAATCCCTGGAATTCTGAGAGTTGCAGTCCAAAGATCTTAAAGTTGCTAAGATTGGAGAATACACTGGACTAGAACCGTTAAATATAAGAGCATTATAAACAGCAAGTCCTTCCCAATGAATAGAAAAATGAGTTAAATCTAAGCTCTAAACATATAAGATGCATAAAATTCACCAATCAAGAAAAAGAATGTTTTGGAGAATTCTCCAAATTGTTAATCCCAAATCAACACATTCTGTACATTGCCTACTAGCAATGTTAGATCCAAGAGGTTGAACCCACGCCTGCAGCTGGCTAAATATTTACCGCCTCAGTACTATCCAAATATTGTAGAGCCTTCTCCCAGGCTGATTTTAATGTCTTCCCATCTGGTCTATTGGAATGACTCTTTTACAAAGAACTTATGTGCCCTTGGCTATCAGAGGGATTGAAAAAGTTGAAAAAGCCTGCTACTATTTATACTATAGCTAGTTTTTGTATGGCAGCATGAAATGTGCAGCAACAGATCCTCAGGAGATGCCAATTGTAGTTCATAATCTTGTTAGCTTTATGTTACTTTCATTTTATTGTGTATTCTGTTATTGTTATGGTGGGTTGAGCAGTCAGCCAGATGTTTAGACTGGATTTGACATTTTCATCCACCAAGGACTTGGGGTGCTGGGATGGCAGATGATGATGATGATGACGATGCCTACGAGTTAATGTACACCATTTTGGTTTGCTGCTCAATCCATTCATTCATCCAGTCATCCATCCATCCATCCATCCATCCATCTTTTGGAAACTGCCATGGGGAAGTTCTTCAAATGTAACCAATTCTATTATTTGCAATGAAAGAGTGATAAAAGTTCTGCTTTATTTCAGTTTAATTTTCTGTAGCAGGAATTGAGAATCTTTCTCTCTCCAGGAGTTGTTGAACTAGAACCACCAGCATTTGTCACTACTGTTCTAAAACTAATATTTGGAAGCCAAGGGTTATCTAGTCTTGCAATAGCACCTAGAAAGTAGCTTTTTGTAACCTCATAACCTTCAAAATTGTTTGTCAGCCATGCTGACTGAGAATTGTTGTTGTTAGTAGACCTCAAATTTCTCAAAGGTTTCTGGTTAGTGGAGTCTGCAATATAATCAGTACCATCCTCAAAATATTACCTTCAGTCCTGGATTTTTTTTTTAAGTGCAAAATTGCATAGCATGACTTTTTAATGAATTATAAGGTTACGATAGGTCATTCCATGCCAATGTGCACCATGAATGTTGTGTCTAGTAAAATTTCAGCCATTAGTTGATAATTATATCCAAGTAAGAAGCATCTTAAATCTTTATTAGACAACGATATTAAAGCTTCACTGATACAGAAATATATCCCATCTGGGCTCTCTTTCATTGTTGTTGTTATTGTTGCTCTGAAATGTCTATTTCCCAAAGGAATATGGCTCATTTTAACCTGCTGTGGGACAGAATACCTATTCCACATATCGCTTCATATGGATAATGTAGAGTTCCACCATTGTCATGTGAAGCAGCTTGGGGAATTTCATGGAAAGTCCAAGATTTAAAAGCAGATATACTTCCTTTACTAGTATAACTGAGTCACCTCTCCCCCCCCCCCCACACCACCACCACACACACACCCAAGTCTCCGAGCCTGCTAGGAAAGTTTATTTCAAGGGTTGTTATTTTCTGCTTCTCTTAATAAAAATGTAGGGGTGTATGTGTGTATATGCAATAATATTGTTTAAAAACTTCCAGTATGAATGCAGATTCATTTCTGCCTTATTAGAAATCTGTTTGCAAAGCCAGTCTGTAATATGAGCCAACTGTATCTTGGCTGGCAGTTACATATGATAATGTATGGCCCCAAAGTGGATAGAGGGCAGTAATTTACTTGAGGGACTCTGCTTATGTCATAAAGCGCTGGAGCAGTTTATGAATAGCAACAGAACCTTGAGAATGAATTACAACCCTGCATTCACTCCTAGGACATCTGTTGTTGTTGTTAAATACAGGGTATACCATTTGAAAAAAATAAACATGCATGCACAAATGAAAAACATCTTCCTTTCAGTAAGTCTTTATTTTCCAAAAATAAAATACTCAGCATTGTTCTTATATGTTCATAACAATTTTAATTTGCAAGTGGCCCTTATTGAAGGATTCAGAATATGCAAGGATTCGCAATTCAGTACAACCCTCTTAAAGGAATGAGCCTCTATTCTCAAGGTGTAAAGTCCAGCCTCTCCTCATTCAAGAAAGTAAAAACTCTTGAAACTTTGGCATTTCAAAAGAAACCTTTTATTGAACAGGAGTGATAGTAGGACAAAAGAAAAGCAAACTCTGAGTTTCCCTCAGGCAATACACCTAGGATAAAGGAATTAGAAAACCCCTCCCTTCAGTCCGATGTAGATTCAGCCACTCCGCAGGTGTGGAGATGTTATTGTAATGGCTGTCCTGAGAATGTGATAAGCGAACATTCTCAGGGTCATCTTCTGCCAGCTTTTGGAGTGATAAAACACACATAGCTCTCCCTCCCCTTACATTCCCCAAAAGGTGAAAAAATCTCAGCGCGCCTAGGCACTAGGATAAAGGTTATAAAGTGAAAGGTTACAGGCTGTGAGGGGGTGAAGATGAAAGCAATAAACTAAGTAATGCATCCAGGGTCCCCCCTTCCCCAGAAAAATGGCAGCATCGCGTTAGGGATCTGACACAAGGTGACAATTCCATCTGCAATGAACTAGTGTGGTTTCATTTGTTATAGATGCATTTAAGCCTCGATAAGCCTGCCTTTAACTAAATTTGGAATGAACTTCATAAGAGTTCCTTCTTTGGTTTTTTTTTTTTAACGTTCGGGGGTGGGGTTTCTCATTGAACTGCAAATAAACCAACTTTATTTTAACTTTGTGTGGTATGCAGAATCAGCCCATATCATTAGTTCATTGTTCAGTGCATTGTATGAACCAAATTTTAGTTGAATAAACTAGTTAAACATTGGAAAGTGTAATGTAAACACAATTTATATGTTTGTTAACTCTGACTTGCTTTTTTGTGTTTAATTATATTGTGTACAACCATTATTTACAAAATGAGTTAAAATATTTCAGGTAAATTAGAGAGAGGGAGAATTCATTCAGGAGTTCTTATATTGTCAGCATAACTAGGATTGTAACCTTATTTTTACAGCTATCTGCATATATGTGTATGTGCAGCTTCAGATGGGAAAACAGTTTGTAAGGCAAAATTGTTAGCGGTAGGAGGTTGATTGTGACAGCTATTTTACTGTTTTCTTCTACATTGGAAGATAATTGTGGCAATGCATGGTTCCACCACTAGAGGATTACTGTTAGTGTACGAGCAGTTAGTGAGCTGCTCTAGGCCTTCTATTCAAAATTCTATAATGTCATGGTGCTGAAGCACCCACCTGTTGCCTTTCCAAATAGAAGTGAGATAACCACCCCATTTCACATTACATATAGTGTTGAAAGCCTACAGTGCATATATGTGTGTGAAAGAAAACTTTCCTCCATGACTGGAGAGTAAGAATTGCCTATGGTTGAAGAACAGTTTTGGACTCTAGATTAGTATAACATCTATTCTCTTTTTTATTCCATAAGGCTATCAGGTTGTATTCTAGCTTATATAAGGTTACATTTTTTAGGAACAGGGATGAAAATCAAAACATTTTAAAATTCCTAGCCCAGAAGGTCCATTCATGACTCTGATTACAGAGTACCTGACTTGCATTATACTAATATAAATACATACCTTTAAGTGAAACGTCTGCAGGTTTATTCACTGTCATGTTACAGAAATAAACTATCTAGCTTTTCTATTTTCTGCAGGAGGTTGTTTTATACAAGAAAAACAACATTGAACAAAATATACTGCTTTCTGAAAATGCAATTTTCTAGAAACTAATTGTTAATCAAAAACCATTTTGTTCAAAAATTTTGCAGACATTTCTGGAAGTTATTGTCTGCTGTGTATGTTGCTACTATGCTTGAAAAAATGCTATTTACAACATGAATACTCATTTACTCCTGCTGCTTAGTCCACCACTGAAGTCACTTGTGTGTTTTTGGCATTACAATTAATTGCTTTGGAGATGATTATGATGTCACTGAGAGCTGTGAACAGTGCAACTTGAAGCAATACACAAGCAGCAGGAGCAAATGTAACAAGAAAAGAAAAAGAGTCTTGTGAATATCTTCCTACTAATGGGAAGATACTAAAACCGAAGCCTTCTATTAATCATTTAGCAAAATGTAAACTATTTCTAGACCGCACAGCTTTCCTAATCTAGTGCTGTTCAGATGCATAGAGTCAGTTTGTATCACAATGTTGACTAATGGGGTGGAGTTGTTACTCAAGGCATCTGAAGGACATTAGATGGGGAAAACAATAGTACCTGTCACAAAATATTTCAAAAAGCTACATAATTAATTAGCTCCCTTCTTTCATTATTAATACTGTATTATCAGAATACTCTTTTAACTGCAACTAATATGACTTGTTATTTATTAAGGACCTGTTTCAGTTTGAAATAGTATATTGAAAACATTGACATTCTCTCTTCTCCAAGATTAAGTATTTGCCCATCAAGGACTAACTTCAAGCCATCTTCTGGGATGTGAACAGAAAGAATATGAGTGAGGAAGTAGTATCCTGGATTATATAAAGCACCATGGCACCTTAAACAAGACCTTTAGTAATCTCTATTTCCAGATAAAGGAAGTAGCCATCAAAAGATCAAGAATTTAAACCATCTTTGACTGGACTACTGCACTGCTGGAAAATAATAGTTGATTGCCACCCAAATATTCAGACTAAAAACTAACTTTCTATTATAGAGCCTTGGTGGTGCAGCGGACTAAAGTGCTGTTAAATAGCACTTAGCTGCCAGCTGCCTGCAATTACTGCAAGTTCAAATCTCACCAGGCTCAAGGTTGACTCAGCCTTCCATCCTTCCGAGGTAGATAAAATGAGGATATGGATTGTGGGGGCAATAAACTGACTTTGTATAAAAAAGAACACTGCTGGGGAGGGGGCGAAAGCCCTACTAAGCAGGTATATACAAAAGTATGAAGGCTATTGCTTAACACACTGTAAGCCGCCCTGAGTCTCTGGAGAAGGGCGACATATAAATTGAACCAATAAATAAATAAATAAATAAATAAATAAATAAATAAATAAATAAATAAATAAATAATGTTTAGGATCCCACAAGTCCTAAACATTAATAGAGAGTTGGTTTTTTGGTCTGAATGTTTGGAGGGAGGGGTAGAAAAGGAGAAGGGTGGGGTTGACCTGAATTCAGTTCCTTAGGCTCCATTTCTGCTTTCATTTGGATTGCAGAATATGCCATGCATTATTGCATTAATTGTGAAATTCTATACAATAGAATTTCTATACGATACAAGTGGAAGGAATTAAATGGGTCTTGCTCCTAGCCTAATGGGTATTAGTTCGCAAGCTAAAATGGAATTAATAAGGGCAAGATTAAGGGATTTAATATGTAGCATGGGACACAAGTTTATGAAATATTGTCTACATCATGTTGACAAAAATCAGAAAAGAAATTGAAATTGATTATAAATAAAAAAGATTTGTCTTTTCAATAGACTGGAGATCATTTCAAGTTATTGCTGACAATACTGAGCTCTGTAGGCTAGTTGTGTGACTCAGATTTTTATGCTGTTATGTTTTGAAATTGGAAAATTGTAGCTCCATTACAGTAAATATATTTGACCCCAAAATAATATTGACAGCTTTTACCCTTAACTATTGTATAAACATCTTGAATTAGGACTACTATATTTAGGCTGCAGAACTCCTAACAATCACTAGATGATATCAAATAGTTCTATACCTCTGTTGCTGTCTGCTTTATCTGGATTTCTGCACCCCAGATATAGTAACAGAAATGTGGTAATAGTTGAATGGTACTCAGTTACTCCTGTATTCTATATGGTTGTTGCAAAACCTGATTAACAGCCTATTTAAAGCACAGGGACTTTCCTGGATATAATAGTCAGATGCCTACAGCCAGGGCCAGCATCTTAACTACCTTAGCTGAACTAAAAAAAGCTATTCAGTTGTTTTGTCCTTGGAGATAGCTATAGATTAGACTTCCCAAAGAAAAACCATTTGAAGCCATTGAAGCAAGCAAGCAAGCAAGCCATTTCAGAAGGCAGCCAAGGAAACTGCATGAATATATTCATGTAGTCACCAAGAATCAAGGTCAATTCCAGGGAATTTGTTTCAAAAGGAAATATACACAAAACATTATCATTTGTATGGAACCAATGCATGGAAAGTTGAAATTCAGGGTTGCCGGTGTATTTGGTTTTTAGATTGTGCTGGAAGAAATCTTGAGTATCAAGCCCAGATGAACTACAAAGGGCTGGGAATACAGCTCAGCAGACAAAAGGCAAGCTAGGTGAAGCTTGAACTAGAATATAGCCAATTTTATGACTGTCTTGGCTACAATATCCTACAGAATAAACTAAGCAAAGGACTCATTGAAAAGAAAGTCACCTTCATTCCTTTATTACTTCTCCTCCTTTGTTCTAATCTAGCATGTTATTATTCTCATGCTCTAAAATTCAATAAAGCCTCAAGGTCTATGTGCCAAATCAGAACTTATTTACATGCCACCTTCAGTGTTTTCCAGACCTTCGAAATATCAAAGCAAGTGTTGAATTAAACATTCCTGAAAGGAAATGCTTCAAAGTATTGTTTAATATGGTTAGAGCTGCCCTATCTATCAGATTGGTTAATCTAACTAAAGCTAGCTGGGTAGGGGGGGAAATCCACTTGGCGCCATAAACTGCTGAACGCTTCTTTCCCCCTTCTGGTTACTAAGCTTGCTGTTTAATTGTACAAATATTTGTGGGTTTGGCAATGATGAGTGCTAATTTGTTATTCTAGCAAAAAGCTTCGGATTGTTTGGAGCGTGCTAGAAAAATAGTCAGCACCTTTACATGCATGACATGCTAACAGTTGAAAAGAAACAACTGTGCTACTAAGAGGACCTTGCAAGTAGGTGCTTGTAAAGAAAACCAGTTAAATTTATAGCACTTTTTTCCTGGTATGCTGAACATCATAGCTTGCAAAGACCTGCCTAATAGGCACCAGGCAAGCATGCTTACTTGCATATTGTTTTAATTTGTTTTTATGTCATTTCTTAATCATTTGTATAAACAATATCCTTGATGGATGCATTTGTGGTGGATGATTGTGGTGGATGTGTGGATGATTAAGAAAAATGATTGATTCTGTCTTGGTAAAATATAGGTTTAATTTTTTTTAAGACATTGGGAAGTTTTATTTGTCTTCCATTGATCTGCAAAATAAATACAATTAATATAATAAAATATTTGTGAAACAGAAATAGTGGAAGTTAATGAATGGATTTAATAGTTACATACTATTTAATAGTTCAACACTTCACATAGATCTTCCATAGATCTTCTCTTCTTAATCAGGGAGTGAGGGAGGACCCCTTGCAGGGCAGTGCTGAGGATTTTGCTCAATTTCTACAAGACAAAATCGCTCAGATCTGGACAGGTTTAGACTCTGACTGGGCAGAGTCTGACAAGGAGACGGGAGCAAGCCTTGAAGGCAACATCTGGGTTGACTTTGACCCTGTATCTGTAGATGAAGTGGACAGGATTGTTGGTAGATTGGGGGCCTCCACGTGTTTGTTGGACCCGTGTCCCTCCTGGCTTGTTGCGGCAACCAGAGAGGTGACCAGAGACTGGATCCAGGCGATTGTCAATGCTTCGTTGAGGAATGGGGTCTTCCCCACCACCCTTAAGAAGGCAGTGGTTCAACCCATTCTCAAGAAGCCTGCCCTGGATCCGGCCTCCTTGAACAACTTTCGTCCCGTCTCCAGCCTTCACTTTATAGCGAAGGTTGTTGAGTCCATGGTGGCATACTAACTTCCACAATTCCTGAAGGAAACGGATTATCTAGACCCATACCAATCGGGCTTCAGGCGTGGACACAGCACAGAAACAGCATTGGTCGCTCTGATGAATGATCTCTGGCGGGCCCGGGATGGGGGTTATTCCTCCATCCTGGTCCTACTTGACCTCTCAGCAGCTTTCAATACCATCGACCATGGTATCCTACTGCAATGACTCGGGGGGTTGGGGATGGGGGACACTGTTTTGCAGTGATTCTCATCCTACTTCTCGGGTCGAATGCAGTTTGTCTGGGCGGGAGGACAGATATCCTCCCCGAAGCCCCTCACTTGTGGGGTGCCTCAGGGGTTGGTTCTCTCCCCCTTGCTCTTTAACATCTATATGAAGCCGCTGGGTGAGATCATTCACAGTTTTGGGGTGAGGTATCATCAGTATGCTGATGATACCCAGCTTTACATCTCCACCCCAGACCAACCCAGAGATGCCCTTTCTGTGATGTCTAAGCGCCTGGAGGCGGTACGGGTCTGGATGGGTAGGAACAGGCTCAGACTCAACCCCTCCAAGATGGAGTGGCTGTGGTTGCCGGCATCTCATGGTCTAGTGGCCCCATCACTCTTGATGGGAGGGGAGTTGCTTACTCTCTCTGAAAGGGCTCATAATCTAGGCGTCCTCTGGATTTGCAGCTGTCCTTAGTGGACCATCTGACGGCCGTGACCAGGGGGGCTTTTGCACAGGTTCGCCTGGTGCGCCAGTTATGCCCTTTCCTAGACAGGGATGCCCTCCGTACAGTTACCCAAGCTCTCGTTATCTCTCGTTTGGACTACTGCAATGCCCTCTACATGGGGCTGCCCTTGGGGTGTACCCGGAGGCTCCAGCTGGTCCAGAATGCAGCCGTGTGGGTTGTTACGGGAGCTTCCCGTTACTACCATGTTACACCTCTCCTGCGCGAGCTGCACTGGTTACCGGTGGTCCTTCAGATACGCTTCAAGGTGCTGGTACTTACCTATAAAGCCCTACATGGCATGGGCCCGGGGTACCTGCAGGACCACCTTCTGCCTGCCTCCCACCGCCCTGTGCACTCACATAGGACTGCCCTCCTCTGGGTGCCATCGGCCAGACAATGTTGCCTGGTGGCCCCCAGGATGAGGGTGTTCTCTGTGGGTGCACTGACCCTCTGGAATGGGTTACCCACGGGGCTCTGGACGGCCCCCGACCTTGGCTCTTTCCGCCGTGACCTGAAGACATGGCTTTTCCAATAAATTTGCTGATCTGATGGGTGATTTTTAATTGAGAGATTTTAATTGATTATTTTAGTAGCTATTTTTATTGTTTTCATTGTTTTAATTTCTGTGAGCTGCCCCAAGTCCTTTTGGAGAAGAGTGGCATATAAGTATAAGAAAAATAAATAAAATAAATAAAATAGTAGAAATAGTGCTGATAGCCATTTGAATATCACATAGAAACAACAATATTTTTTATTATTTCTGCTTAATAAGTACATAGAAGATCTTTTATCAACATATAGATTATTTATTAAGCAGAAGCACTTGATGGGTGGCTAAATAATGTGTCAGGATGGTGAATCTAGGATTGAAGCTGTTTTCCTAATCCTGTAATCAATAACATAGAAAACAAGTCAGAACAAAGCTAAATTATGTCAACAGTGTAGTAGTACATAGGGTTTAGGAAGTTATAGTTCTTCTGTCATGAATTCTTCTTTCTTTGCTTACATAGAGGTGCTCAAGCCATTATCATTCTATTCTCCTTTGTATATCTATTATGGGATATAGATTGTTATCCTCCAACACCATGCCTTGACAAAGAGCTCTTTGTGTCTTCTTGATGATGGAATAACTGCAGGAAAAAATACTGGAAGGGGGGAAAAAAGTTTTATGGTATCCTAAGGCCAAGAAATTATTTTGGCATAAACTTTCATAGGTACCAATTATTTCATCAGATGCACAGAATATACAAGTATATATGGTAGTTGGATAATTGTCCATGCATCTATTGGTTTGGATTGTAAGGCATGCAATTGAAGCCATAATGCATTTAGTAGCTTTTAAAATTCAGCAGTACTCTTCCCTGTTTTACCAACTGAACTAACTTCTCTTTTATGGAAGGGAAAACTTCATTGTTATTGTTGCATTTACAGATTAGGAGTCTGATTTTGTTATTGGTTGGATATGTTATTAGCAGCTCAGTCTTTGTGGGAAAGAAAGGTAAAGTAGAATATTGAAATGAATTTAATTACAATTCTAGTCCTTGCCCTAGGCAACTGGTAGTTTAGTACAAAAATATTGAAAGACATATTTCATGAGTAAATGAACAAGATATATAACATTATAATCTTACACTGGAATAAAGCAAGAAACTGTTTGGCCAACCTAACATTTACAACTCTTTGCAAGTGACATAATCAAGTGAGAAGTCCTATTCGTAGCAGAGAAGTAAAAATTAATCCAGATTGTTTGATTCCAGAGCATCCCATAATTTTACTGCTATGCTCCATAATGCTACAAGGAAGTAAAGTTTTCCAGAATTCTTTCTACAGAATTGATCTGAACATACTGATTAGAGACTTCATTTTAATTTTAATAATATTTAATAAAAACAGCAATAGAATGTATTTTATTCAAGACTAATATTTTGTCTTAATATAAGGCAGCTATGGCCCTGACTGCTAAGTCTTGATTCTACATTTGCATTAAATATTGCCTAGGTAATAGATGTACAATCTACATCTATGTAACCATCAAATGCTTCCTTGCTAAGAAAAAAATCAAATGCTCTGGTGTATGTAATAAGTGTGTCAAAAAACTACTTACACCATGTTTCTCATTTCTTTTTTTAAAGATGTAAATGGGAATATATGACTGTTCTTCAGAGGTAGATTAGGATTAGTTTCTAAAATCAACTCAGAAGCCATCACATTAGAATATACAGTACCGTCCTTTAAGCTCAGAGAAGATACATTGCATTATGTCATGCCCCCTAAACAGTGTTTTACATAACTTCCAATCCCTTTATGCTCCTAATGTTCCTCTTCTGAGTTTGCTGGAACATGGAGGGCTATAAACAGCCTTCCAAAATAACATTTGCCCAGGAGCTTTAAAAGCTCAGAGGAACATAGTCCAATGCCTGTTGCAAACAAAGATGTTGCCAGTCTTCCATTTCTCTTCTGGCTCCTTCACTCTTCTCTGTACAATACAGAGGACAAAGCGGAAGGATATGATTCTTTGTTCTCTATGTTGTCAACAGTTACCCTCTGAAAAAGAGATAGGAGATTATGGCAGAAGCTTCTGTATGTTTTGCAAATTTCTCAGGGGGGCATAATTATGCACTAGAGAGTAATGGTCTGTTGCTGCCCCTGTAAAGAAGTCATTAGTGATTGCTACTTATTATTATTTAATATAAAAGATGGGTTTTGCACTGTGGCTAAATACCTGAGCTTGAAATGAAACCTAAGATAAAGGTGTGACCTATTTAGGGCTCTAACTGTGCAAACATTATATATATTGCAGGGATGGTGATTGAAGGCAAACAGAGGCCTTAATTACAGCTTCCAAGGAATGGAGCACCTTTGACCAATAGCACTTCAGAAAGTGGAATGTACACGATTACAACACTAGAAGAACAGAGCTTATGACTGGCCATCTAGGGAGCCACTTTGAAAGAAATGCCCACATGTAATTGATTGGAGGTTATGTGCAGAAGCTAATAAATAGTCAGATGCAGCACTATGGAATATGTAGCCAACCTATCAGTTGGAGTTGGACTAACTTCCCAAAATATATAGACAGTAGTACACAGTATCCACTATTGACTATTGAGAAATATGGGCAAGAAGCATGCCAAAAAAAGTTTATATTCAAAACAGTTGCATATAAAAAAGCTTTTCATTTTCATTTTCATTCCAAAGGCTGTAGTCAAAAGCAGATAGAAATCTTTGTGATGAGAAAGGAACTCCACTTGCAGTTCCTTAGAGAGCTCCCAAAATCTTGTTCAGGAATAGGAAAGCTAAACCCTGGGGTCAATGATGTATCATGATATACATGGCAGCAAAGTCCAACTTTATTAAAATTCAGTATTACAGTTTTTTACAAAGCAAAGAATTGTCTACTCAGTTCAAAAAGTCATTTCAATATTTCCAACATTTTCAAGTTAAGTTAAACATCGATAACATTAACCATTTTATCACACACATCTTTATTAAAAGTGGGGGAAGGGGATTTTTGTCCCTTTTCTCTGTGGGAGAAAAATGGGATAAAAATGCCCAAGTATGGTATTTGGCAATTCAGAAGCTATTAAGGAAACACTTTGGCTCAAAAGAAGAAATTAATTTATATACTGGGAAGCTGGAAAATTATTTTTCCCATTTTGGAAGTTGCTTTCAAATGGCATTTTCCTTTCTTTGATCTTTGGAAACAGATAATGCTTATGTATTGTACCAACCAGATTATCTCACAAACCTCCCCATAACCAGTTTTGCCTGTTAGGATTTATGGTCATATTTGTCCAATGTCTGTAAGCACATTTTGAACTAATCTATTCCATGCACAGATTCACAGAGAGAGAGACACACACACAGTTACAAACATCATCATCATCAAATTCTTCCATAGTGTTTGTTTCTAATTTGCTTATTTTGATGAACAGAAAGAATGCAAAACAGCCAGCAGTTTCTCATTTGTCCAAAAAGGAAGGCAGAGGAAGTCTAAACAACAAACACACAGGAAGGGTGGCTAATAATATAGGAGCATCACATACGCAGCAAGATGGGAGCATTCTTCTCTTGATGCATGAGAGACTTTAGCACGTGCGTTGGATTAATGGGAGGGAAACAAAGAAAAGGCCTTGAATTAACCACAAAAGCAATCTATGGATGGCAAGTATCTCTATAAAGTGAATATATAGCATATTAATCATAAAGCAAGCAGCTGAATGCATGTAAATTAGATAAAAAGGCTTGGATATAGGATCTAGCGTATAAAGAAAGAGTATGTTGAAGGATGCTTCAGTTCTGAGAGATTTGAATACAGAAGATGAAAAAAACATACTTATACAGAAAGTCTTCCCCCCCCCACGAAGAAATTCAAGAAGGATGGGTATCATATCTTTATAAGAAGTATGTATGTATGTATGTATGTATGTATGTATGTATGTCCATAGCCACATTCCATTATACAGAGATGGTTAATACTGTGCTATAATCTTCTAAACGTGGGTCTCAAACATTCTGTCAACGTCTCCATTCTACAAGTAGTGATGAAATGAAAGGTCCTTTTTGGTGATAGAAACTGCTACTGTAAGAAATGTCAATGATTGTTATCTTACTAATCATTCCTTTGCAAATGTGCAGATTGTCCAAGCATTTTTTGCAATGCAGAAGCTGGGCTCATCCTAAAGCAACATCAAAGTCAATACCTCAACAGCTTTCCAACCAATAACAAATTAACCTTGAGCGTATATAAACAGAATGAATACAATATGTGTTCTCAGATCTATTCATTTCTCCAATCGTTGTTAGGTAAGGGTGCTTTAAAACAGGAATAACAAGCTTTTCAGCTTCCAGCATGAGTGGATGGCCATTTTTCATAAGCCTGTTCTATTTAGAAGCTATCCAAGGTTTGCATTTTTTTAATAAAAAAAAAACTCCTTTATTGTTGTCATCATTGTAAATACATTTTTTGCTTTTTGCCAAAGTTTCTTTGCTTCACCCCACTGCCCACAGTCTGCCATCATGGCTACTGGTCTGGAACAAAGCTCTCAAACATACTGAAAACTGGCAGAAGGAACTATGCAAAGCAGAACAAATCAGTAAACCAGCCATTAAGCAGGGAGTGGAATAAAAACAAAATATTGTAGGGAACCTTGGGAGAATAATGTGATGTACAAATAAGCCTTATTCTTAACCCATCATAGTTCTTTACCTTAAGAATAAAGGTAAAGCATTTGAGTTTGGCTATTTATAGACAATCTACAATTAAATCCTAGTTCAACCATGAAACTCACTGGCTGGCTTTGGGCAAGTCATTAGCTGTCTTTTAACCAACTCAGAGATTATTCATAAGGATAATATATGGAAAGGATATATTGAAAACAATTCATGTCATGCATAGTACTGTGGCAGAAAGGACTGTATAAATAATGAGCATATCATATTGAACTATAAAATAAATACTGGAACTGAATGGAATGAAGATGGTTTTTCCATCCATAATTTCTTGCACTGAAACAATGTTTTTAATCCCATTATTGCAGCCATATCTTCCCCTAAATCTTAAACTGTTTAGGATATACTTAAATAGGAGATGGGCTAAAATAAGAATTACCGCTCCCTGTATGCATCATCAATGGCCAAATTGGCTGGAGCTGTTGGGATTTGTACTTGAGCAACATCTGGAAAGCCACATGTTCCCCTTTCTTGTCTTTGTTCTGACTAAGCAAATAAGGCCAGTCATACTATTGCTAGAACTAACAGTGCTCTCAAAAGCAGTTCACGGTTAAAATTCAATTCTTCAGGCAAATAAAATTATCCAAAAATATAGTGATTTGGCAAAGTAGGGCGCAAAAACCAGAGTTTTAAAAATACAGAGAGAACAAGCTGAATATAATTTGCAAGCCTGAAACCATAGGTCAGTCTAGTTATCAATGTTAAGAATGCAGGAATTATTCAAGGCTAGCCTGCACATCTGGAGCAACATAAAGATATTTCAACATCTGTATCAAAATTACAGCATTATAATGCCAGAGATCCTTTGAGCCCTTCAACTACTGGTTCATAAAAGATGAGTCTGCAATACCTGCTTAAGGCTGAAGTTTTCACTCTTAAGGAAGACCTTTAATTTCAAGAAGACCTGCACTTGAGAAACAAAGTCGGCACTGAACCTACAATCACAGATGCCTGAATCCCTAAAGGTTGATGGGATTTGGATCCCCTTTTCGTGCTCTAATGTGGAGATGCTGTTAGGTTGTACTGGTGCCTCCTATTTTGCTGCAAACTATTTTCATATTAGGCAGAAACTGCAAAACAATCTGAGCTCCTATGATTAAAAAAAAAAAAACTACATAAAATAGCTGTGTTCGGTTCAGATAGACCAATTCATGCAGTCAATCCAGTCAATATGCTTAATAGCCAAGTTAAATGCTGTAATAGTAAATCTCATTGTACAAATTCAGTTTCCTTAGTAGTGCCATATCTTTAAGGATAGTGCATAATATTGTACTGTATTTATCTATAAAGACTTGTTCTACATTTGGACATTCTGATCTACTAATTAACATGAGCTATTTTCTTCAGTACTACCAATTAGAAATACCAGCAATATGGAAAACTGAATCTGTATGTCTTCCACTGGTGAATTAGAATTATAAAGCAACAATTGGTTTGACTCTTTCCTGCTTCTGGAAGATGAGATCTGGCTATCTTTATTAAACTTGTTCAGGTAGGAATTTGTTGAGGTTCAGACGATCTTGTCTATTGATGGAAGGATTCATATACTTTATAATTACTTTGCCCAAATTGGATATTAGTCAGAGGGAATATGATTATAAGTCCATATCAGGGATGAAATCCAAAATTTTTCCCTACTGGTTCTGTGGGCATGGCTTGGTGGGGATGGCAGGGGAAGGATATTGCAAAATCTCCATTCCCTCCCCTCCTGGGGGAAGGATATTGCAAAATCTCAATTCCCACCCCACTATGGGGCCAGCCAGAGGTGGTATTTGCCGGTTCTCCAAACTACTCAAAATTTCTGCTACCGGTTCTCCAAAACCTGTTAGAACCTGCTGGATTTCATCCCTGGTCCATATCTGTTAATACTATCAGGGATGTACTCTCTCACCAGTCTTTAAATTAAAAGTACAATTTTCATTCATCATTTATGTAGTGTCAATTTTTATTGGCTTCCACAAATCCACAGATTGTGATTGGGTGTGTGGTATTTTGCATACCTCTTGTTACTTATTCATGCACAAAAAAAATCTCCTTGTGAGAATTAAAGTATCTAAAATTAAATTTATATATATATGGTAAGAATATAAGTCATACCAAGAAAAATCTCTCTTTTAGTATTTGATAATACTGTTAGAACTGGGGGGAGGGGATAGCTAACAACAAAAGGTACTCTTTTTCAGATTTGAGAAAGCTTTGTGGTTTCTGCACAACAAGGCTGAGCATATGCATTTTATTTGTGTAGTTTACCGCTGTGCAGTGTTCAATAAACCAGTCCCACAAGACCCATTTGGTGTCTCCAATGTGTCATCTGTTACACTGTTGTCAATGATGGCTCACATACTTTATTCAGAGGGGCAAATTGAAAATTTGAGAACGGCAAATTAAGATTTAGTTTTAACATTTCTGATGTGTTCTTGTTGCATTTACCAGGTGTATAGATTTTGGTAAATGCATGGGGATGTGTTTGATAAAGCTATATATGTAGTTTGATTACTCAGTGAATAAAGTTATCCATTATGCGTTTGTTCTGATTTAGGCATGTAAAGAGATCAGAAATTTGTTAGATGTAAGAAATTCTTCCTGATTTTTTACAAGTCTGAACAGAACACACACACACACACACACACACACACACACACACACAATATGCTTGTATCAGACTGAATGGAATGTGGTCCAATGTACTTAAAAGGTTTTCAGCACAAATGTTTGACAGCTCATACAAAGGCAGGAAAATCTCTTGGAATAGTCAATAAAGATAAAATAAGATATAACCTATGCATGGAATAAACCAAAACAATGTTGCTATAGCATATCTCTCCATTGTTACAAAATAATCTGGCAAGCTTAAAGACTTTTTAATAGCTTTCCTGCTCTATTTCTCTTAGACTGAGATGTATCAACTCAGTTTTGCATGATTCAAAGTATGTAAAAACCACTTAAGACAACATACAGGTACTTTAAGCAGTGATATTACTCCTGGCTTCTCTGGGGCCAAGAGAATTAAAGAATATTTAGCATTTGTGAATCACACAATGTTTACTGCTGGGTAGATCAATGTCTAAGCTAGTTTCACTTTGGGCCATGTTTTTTTGTTTTTTTGTCTGCCTGGCAAAGCCAATCCTATATCAGCAAGCCTATAGCAAGATTCTAAAGTGTCAAAGAAAGGGAGTCATAATTATAAATAGACCTGCACATAGTTAGGATTGCACTGTATAATATTATATCAATTGAGCAATTTTATTACTATCCTTCCTTGCTATCACTTCTTGGAACACCATCACAAATCTTATGAACATATAAAGAACCATAACTGCCGAACAAAGAACAATCTTTTATTATTACATATTTGATAAAAAGTATTAGAACTATAGAGAATGGAGAGGGCTACAAAAAAGTTACTCTTTTTTCAGATTGGAAAAGCTGCAGTGAAGAAACAAGAACACATGGCTATAATGATTTGGAGCAAAATTAGCAACCTTCCTTCTCCAGTTTTTCCTTTTCTGAGCTGTTACTTGGTACAATTGCCTTTTTTTTCCCTGCTAATGAATTTTTCTTTACCATTTCTTTTATTCTTCCCACCCTTTTAAGGGTAATTTATCCTATGAATATCTATGAGGAGGTTTATATGTTTACTGGTTTGCAATAAGCATGTGATAAAGTGAATGCACTTGAATTGGGGAACATTTTACAGAAATACAAAGCTGATGGTTGATTTCTCAATGTGGTAAGAGTAGTATGTGTGAAAAGTAAAGTTTGGATGAGAATAAAAAAATGCTTATCCAATGGTCCAGCACTGGGAAAAGAAAACAGCACTAATGTGTAATGTCCACCTGACTATTAAATGTATCTATGGATGAATATTATTGATTGCTTCTGATTAGAAAAATGTTGATTGAATACTTCCACATGCCTATTCTTTTGTATATTGTTGGCTTGTTTGCTTGTTTTGAAATTTTATATGGCCACCCAACTCACTCATGTGACTGTTACAGAAACATGAAGAGGTAGGATTAAGAATGAATGAATGAATTTGGACTGAATATAAAACAGAAAGAAGATGGTTTGCAAGGCTAGAGTGATATGAAGAGGTATAATAAATGGTATTGAACCAAGTGCAGAGGTATTCCTGAACAAATCAGAGTGAAGACAAATAAGGGTGAAGGTGAATTACTTCCACAGCAAGGGTTAGCCTTGGTGGCCAACTTTATATTTAGTTCATAGTGCTAGGGTGGCATTATAAATTCCTTTGATGGGACTATGGCACTGGTCCTTATTCTTCTAAGCACATTGCCCACCATCTCCCACTGAAGGTTTAGCAGAGAGCTTCATTGTCTGTGGCCTGGAGCTTGAGTGATTGGAGAGTTCCCATTCACGGGGCACAAAACGGGACCAGTTTGTTGTCCTTTTTTCTTATAAAACCTTATAAATCAGGAAAACAACAACAATCAGCTCAAAAGAATTAACATTAGCTAGTTCAGTTTGTCACATATTTTATTCAATTGAGGATGTTTGTTTTTTTCAGACAATTTTTTTCTGTGAACAATATAAAAAGAATCTCCCTCCCAACTCCAAGTATGGATGGTTTATACCAGCAGCTCTTCCAATCATTTTTGACTGAGTATTATTCTCAAATAATCTCATTAGAAATAATCTTTCCTAGAGTAAATTGATGGTGTAACATCTTCTGAAATAACATTCCTTCTTTTTTGCTCTGATGGTTGGAGGTGATACTTAAAGATACTTAGAGACAGTAGTTTATGTAGGAAGTAAACAGATTGCATCTGTAACATCTAATCTACAATAACAACAGTAAAACAGGCTGACATGTGTTTTTCTGTGTAAATATTTTCTTCTGAACATGGAGCCAGTGAAGTGTTTTGAGAATTTTGACTTTTATGACCATATTTATCATGTCTTTTAGAACATTTCCTCCTGGAGCCACATTTGTATATTCCACATTCTCTAGAGAAATAAAAGGGGTTTATACACAAAATACTGATGTGATGGACATTTTATGAGGCCCATGCAACAAATGCACATGGACAAGTCATACTGGGATAATTATAAATGCTCTAAAGAGGAAGCCTGTAAATATCTATGTTTCAGAAGGGGCAGGAAAGCAAGGCTTGAAATTCTTCTAACAAAAGAAATATACATTCAGCTATACATTATAATATGAGAGGATGCAATGGACTGGTAATGACACTTAGAAATTTCAATGTGGAATTTGTAATCAATTTTAAGAATTCTGAGATGGGAGCAAAGGACAACTAGAGCTTCAATAAGCAAATTAAGCTAGCCAAACCAATAAATAGCCAAACTCCAGTAAATAGTTGGCTCCAGAATTAAATTAAATTAAATTAAATTAAATTAAATATGATTGCAGATTAACTCGATCTCTCCCAGACACAGAAAGATTGTGCTTATCAAACTACAAGTATGTGCTTGATATCAAAACCTAAATACCGCTCAACCATTCAAATGAAAATGTGGGGAGCTTGAAATGAGGTAGAAATCAGAGAGCAAGGAACCACATGAACCCTGCCCTCTAACTTCTCTGATTTTCACAGCTATAGCTGTAAACTAAAAGGAAGATCTACCCACATTTGTCTTGAATATGAACATGCCTTTCCATGTTATCCAGGATGCTAATAAAATAGAGTCCAATAATGTTTACTCACCTTCAAGGAGTGCCTCTCAGCTGCCTTTTAAACCTCCATATGAATGCATGAAGGTGGGGAAATGTAATAGATGACAGATGATAAGACAGGGTAGGTCCAATAGTCTGACACTGTCTGGATGTGTTGTGATTGCAACTCCCAGGCATTACAAGTCTCAGTATCCCAAGGTTGTTTCCTATAACTGGTATTCATAGGTTTAAATGGCAGAGTTATAATTTTACATGCATCTAACAAGAAATGAAATTTTCTCAATAGAAAAGGTTGAGATTAACAAATAAATATAAATATGAATCACTATGCCAAGCATTTCCCTTGCCACCTATTTGATTTATTTGGGAAGATAAAACATTGCTACTCTTTATATGTAAACATAGAGCCTCTCCACACCCCATGTCTTAATGTTATCATCAAAAGACATACCAATAATGTCCTTATGTTGTAAGGAAGTGAGCTACCAACAGGATTAGATTATTATAACAATTGTTTAGCATTTTCCTGAGTTATACTAGCTTTGCCGAAGGCATTTTTTAGGCAACAGGAAGAGCTCCTAGCTGGGTGTGAAGTTTATATTTAATTTTCTCTCATCACAATTTCACAAAATAATTGCATGTTTATGACCAGTCCTAGCTGTGAAAAGGGCAGACAGATTTTTATTCTGGTTCATTTAATTTCTTCAGTGCCTGGACTCTCACAAAGTGTTTGGGGAACTCTGTCCTTCTGCTATGTTAAATATGGCCCCCTTTTTGAACTGCTTATAAAGAGACAACAGGAGAAAACAGGAGGAAAGATAATTCATTTCTTTTCTAAACTAGCGATAGATGATCTGATCCTTCACAAATTCTTTCCCAAAATAAAGCTGAAATAAAACAATGGTTTGTGTGGTAACTGATCTGTCCTGTTATAATGGACTAAACAAAAGTAAAAAAAAAACAACTTATAACTGGTCACATTCACAATCCATTATTTGGATCTTTAAAATGAAGGTTTTTAAAGAAATATATTGGAAATGTAGTTGATAGCTAAACAAGAATTTATATTACATACTAGGATGAAGTCACTTTAAATAGATAACTGTCTCCATGAAGTGGAGAAAGATTCTTGTGATACACAATGCACTTACTTATGGAGTTCCTTGCCTTTCCAAAGAACTAATGGTTATTCTCCGTTTTTAGCCTTGGAACTCAAAGCTGTCCATTTCTGATATGCTAGTTATAACTGTAATAAATGTTGATTAGACCTAATGATACATTCAAAATTGCTTCCTTAATAAACTGTGTCTCCCAACATAACTTGCATAGTATTGTCTTCTCTATCTCTGAGCTTCTGTCTCTTTCCTTCTCTATATATCTGGATAGACAGGAAGCATTCCTTCTGATTCAGAATTTCTACCAAAAGAGAATGTATATTTTGCTCATGTATTGAGTATTAGGGCATTGTTGTCTGGGATCAGATAGACTTCATTTTCTCTCTCCAGTGTCATATGTGAATGCTGTTGTCTAGCTAAAGTGGTCAAGATGTGTCTAATTTCAGAATTCTTTTTCTCTTGCTGGTAATGCAATATCTTCTATTCTAGGACACTGCAAGGCATTGAGAAATACTGTCTCTCCACCTTTTTTCAATCATCAGTATCTTTGTACCCATCTTCCACAAAGTCATCTTCCTTCCCAAAGTCAGTGTCACTGGTAGCTGCAGAAGCTTTATTGTGCAATCAGTCAAAAGAACATGAATTTGTGAAGTTACTACAAATAGAAATGGAGAAGAAGGCAATGTTCATGCAGACCATCTGCTGCCTCCAGGGATTGTTCAATATGCAGAAAGTCCTTCCAGTGATTCAAATATTCATGCTGCTACTAAAGTGCTTGGAGTCTCAAATGTACTCTATCTCAAACTCCCCTCCCCCTTTACTGAGATGGGAGTGTATCATGGGGCAGGGACAGCATTCTCAAATCAGGAGAGAATGCTGGAAAACTGAATGTATCTTTAATATGGCCAGAAAATGCAGCTGAAGAACCAGAGGGTAAAAGAAGAGCAATTTGGTCGTAACCCCAACATAATCACCAACATTCATGGGGAGGAGGATTCCTGATGATGATGGTGGACTTCGTATGATCTATTAGTTCCTTAAGGTAGAGCTGAGTTTCTTGAAACTCTTGGATAATTGGGAAACATCTGGGACTGGTGATGGCGAAGAGACATTTGGAGAAAAAGAGACAGGTAAAGACAGCTGAGATAGGACCTATAAGAAGCTTGAACTGTGGTCCTGTTTCAGAAATCACATAGCTGGGGAAATTGTTATTCCAAATAAATAAACAAAGATGCTTGAATGAATGGGTAAGTTTATTTCTGTGGTAAAGAAAAGATCAATAGAGATTTGACCATCCTAGATAAGTGAGCAATAACCACCAAAATATCATTAAAGGCCTTGATATGAAGTAAGTTATTTATAAATTTATATCTGAGGGCAGGACAAGAAGCAATGGGTGGAAACTAATCAAGGAGAGAAGCAACCTAGAACTAAGGCGGATTTTCCTGACAGTTAGAAAAAATTAATCAGTGAAACAACTTGCTTCCAGAAGTTGTAAATGCTCCAACACTGGAAGTTTTAAAGAAACGATTGGATAACCATTTGTATGAAATGGTATAAGGTTTCCTGCCTAAGCAGGGGGTTGGAGTAGAAGACCTTCAGTCCAAGGTCCCTTCCAACTCTTCTCTTCTCTTCTCTTCTCTTCTCTTCTCTTCTCTTCTCTTCTCTTCTCTTCTCTTCTCTTCTCTTCTCTTCTCTTCTCTCCTCTCCTCTTCTCTCCTCTCCTCTCCTCTCCTCTCCTCTTCTTCTCTTCTCCCCTCCCCTCCCCTTGCCTCCCCTACTCTACTCTGTTCTGTTCTGTTCTGTTCTATTCTATTTTACAGTTCATAGAAACTTTATCCTATGGCCCTTTCAGAAAGGCTAATACATCTAGCATGATATTGTGTAATTCTTATCCAAATGCTTTGTCACCAAAAGTTACAGAGAAGAAGGTAATTTTGAATACCTCAGAATGGCAAACTGGCCAGCGGTTATGGCACAATTGCAAAACTTTTTTCCTCAAGGAAAGAAGACAATCATAAACAGCTGTTGTGGCACAATATTCCCTATTTGCCAAAGAAATGAACAAAGAAAATAAAGTGGCCTGAAGGTCATTTATCTTAGCCAGAACATTATGTGCTGTAGGTTCAATCAGTTAAGAAGGACATTTACTTCTATGAATATCACAGAGTGAGAAATTGTTGCAGAGGTATAAACTCAGAATATTCTAGTTTAAAGCATCAGCCTGCTTGGAAATAAAGACATCAGAAAATCAAAATGAGGGGAAAATATGTTCATCTAATATTGACAGAAATATGTAAATGGTTTTGGTTCTTGTAATATATCTCACTTCTACAGGGTAACCCCTTCCAGAAAACGGCATCAGGTCCAAGAGCTCTTTGATGGCCAAAAATTTCTTCTAAAACAAAAAAAAACCCTTATAATTTGAGTTGGCCAGTAGAACCTGTTGATAAAGACTGCTGAGGGGAAGATATCATCTGGAAACCCTGAAATGGGCTGAAGAGGAAAATTTCCAAGAAAATTAGAGACATCATCCAATAAACCAAATGGAATGTGAATAATTCAATTACAGTGGATGAGCTGAGAAAGGAATAGTAGCTGTATTTGAATAAAGGTTTTCTGAATTTTGGAAGCCTACTAAAAAAGTAGGCTTGATAAACTAAGGTAATGATATGGCTTAGTTGCAAAGTTAGGAATACATTGAAGGTAAAATATTTACAAAGTCAAATAATTTTTCAATTCCTCTAATAGTATGTATGAGTTTGAGTGTGTGTGTGTGTGTGTGTGTGTGTGTGTGTGTGTGTGTGTGTGTTTTTATGTGTACTTTACTTGGATCCACATGAGTTCCATCAGAGGAAATGCAGATTTCTCCATAATCAAATAAGGGCATGTCAAAGGAATATTATGCAGTTTAATAGGGTTGTTGTTATAAAGAAGTTGAACTACAAAAACCTGATCATCATGGTGAAGTAAGGTCCTCACAGTAAAATAGCAAATACCCCACATCAAGTTATTAAGCAATCATCAGAAAATCATGGAACATGTAAACTTTTGAACACTAGCAAATTCTTTGCCATCTATAAGGCAATATGGTATATCCACGCAGAATTCCTGTAAATACAGTTTTCTCTTTCTTTTTGTTCTGTACAAATAGACACAAATTTTTGGGCTGCAGCCATCTTCCATTTTTATGTTCTAAAAAAACTGTGCGGCCTACTTGAAGCCCAGAGGCAAACTTGGAAATAAAGATGATGTTGAAGTGAGGGATGGCATTTTGTTTGTAGCATCTAAAGTTCTTATTGCTTTTAATATTTTAATTAAAAACAATAGGAACTTTAGATGCTACAAACAAAATAAATGTAAATTGGAAAAACCAAAACCAAAAAATGAGCACATTGTTGCACATTGACACCATGCTGCCTCTTTTAAAATGTAAACTTGTAATTCTGTACCTTTAGGGGATGTTTAATTGAATAGTTATTTTTCATTCTGATACTTGTCTGGGTGTGGTTCTGATTTTGTTTTCTGTCTGTCCTCTTCTTTCCCACTTGGTTCACACTTTACATTAAACCAGAATGTAGAGTTTAGCACAATATCTGTGTCTGGCCTATAGAACCTGCTGGATCATATAGAAGTTTGTAACAGCTGCATTGCTATACTACTAAAAGTTATGTTTCATGGCTTGTTTTTTTAGAAAATGCAATATTCTTTATAATAAATAAATTACAATAATGCAATACTTATCAATATTATTTTTTTCAGCTGAAGGTTGAAGTGAAAGAAGAACATTTAAAGCACAATGATCTGAATTTATATTCCATCTATAAGCCCAAAGACATAGTGGTAATAGTATAGTTTGGAAGCATCTGCCAAACCAATAAAAATAGAACTGCATAGATTTCAACTGAAATAAACAAAGTTCAAGATCATATTTTCTGCTTCCTACTCTTCTGATCCAAGTTTTCTTTCAGGTAAGAAAAAGTTTAAATAATGAATTCTGAAATAACTTCTGATTTCACTGGAATATGTATAGGGAGAGGGAACTTTGAAAAGTAACTGATTTCTTTTTATTTCAGGTTTTCTTTACTGAATATAATTTTATTTTGTATTTATGAGGTTTTAAAGAATATGTAGATATCATAGCAACTAAGAGCAATTCTCAAAAACCTATATGTCAGGTGTGAAGGATCCGATGTGAAGATACAAATTAACTGATGTATTGCTAAAATGAATGTTCTCTACTAATGTTCAGTTCCTGATTAGAACTATCTAGTTCTAACTAGGGGCCAACAGTTCTAACTAAGGGCCAAGAGCATTTAAAGAGGGAGGGTTTTGGATTTAGTTCACTTGCGGTTGTGTAACAATTCTAAATTGATACTTCTTTTAACTCCTTTTAACTCCTCCCCCGACTCTGGCTCTATCCTACACTATAAGATGGAGAAGAGCTAAATGAAAATGATCAAGCAATAGTTTAGTTACTTTTGAGACAGAAAGTTGGTCAACTGAGTTTCAAAAGAGGACATGAAAAACATTATCACTGTGTTGCAAGTAAAAAGTTTTAATAATGGATAAAAGAAAACTAGATGTTGCTGCATATTATTCTGATTGCGCACATTTGAACAAGCCAGAATCTATGATTTTAATGGCATATTAAGCAAGCAGTGGATGAAATGGTCCATGGTTATTCATCAATGCCTACTCATTAAATCAGGGCTGTCAAACTAGTGGCCCGTGCGCCGGATGTGTCACGCACTGGCCACGCCCATGCCCAGTTTAGCAAAGGGGAAAAAAGTCCTGATAGGTAACATGATGCTGCCGTGACGACGTGAGTTTGACAGCCCTGCATTAGATCAACAGGCAGAATTGAAGTAGTGGGAAACAATATGCTGTACAACAGCCATTAAACTACATTGGTTTTCTAGCATGTGAACTCCGTTAGTATTTGCTGCCATGAATTTTGCACTGTCAGATATATCAACAAAACATATTTTTCACTTTCCCATATAAAAATACTTACAATGTAATTATGTAAGCAGTGCCTTAGTAAATATACATAGGAAGACATCCAAGTCATTCATATACAAGGGTCACCTTGATAACAAGCATACATTGGAAATAGCCCATTGATTCAACACTCATGGGATTCTGCATAAATTCAATAAGCAAATTTCTTTGCCCATAAACTTTGTTGCTCTGAGATGACAGGAAAGAGAGCCATTTGCTTAATTAGAATGGTTAAGCTTTGACCTTTATATAAGCACCACCCTTCTGCAGATGTTAAAGCATTTTACAAGCATTAATTAGTTGAATATGTGAACACTGGAAGCTTCCTTATTTCAGGTTAGATTAATTGTCTATCTAGTCTATTACTCTGAATGTGCACACATACCCTACCAGACATTTATGCATGGATGGAGAACATATGATCCTTCAGATATTGTTTGACAGCAGTTCCCATCACTCACCACTATTGACCATGCTGGCAAAGCTGGTAAGCATAGGTTCAAAAATAGAATGCCAACATGTTACCCATTCCTAATCTGGAAGTTTGTTCAACTCTACGAATTGGTTTATAAATGAACACAGCTGGAATAATAATATTATGCAGTCTAAAATTGCTGGGGGAAATGTAACCATTTTGTTTAATTCAAAATGAAAACTCATTCTTTTAAGAAATAGTTCAAGAGATAAAAACAATGTAGGTCAAGCTATCAATAGAATTAATGTGAAAGCAACAAGGAATACACTTCACATGTACAGATCACGTAAAGTATTGATCTTTGACAGTCTGTTTCAAACTCTACTTGTTCTGTTAAGTAAAGTGGGATCAAAAATAAAGAATATCCTTTTAATTTAATTCCATATGAGAATTAATACAAGATGTGGACATTCTACAAGAAAGTGAAGAGTAGAAAAAAATGGGGGGGGGGGGACTGAGCCACATACTCGTTGTTCTTCCATTTAATGCCATCTCCCCAAAATGCTCCAATGGTGCTTTTCTACTCATGCAAGATTAACATTTTCCACTATTTACATTTATTGTAATTTGGTTTTCAGGCATTCTAAAATCATGTATAAACCTCCCCAATCAATAACCTTCCTTTATAATTCTAAATAAACAATGTTAAAGAAAAGCTGCCTGCCATCGGAAGAGCCATTTAGGCCTAAAACATATTCAATGGGTGTCATTAGAAAATAAATATATTGTCAATTTTAACAAAGTAGTAACATTTTCTTAGAGAATTCAGAAATGTGGCTTTCAGATTTACATCTCAGAAGCACCATATTTCAAGAGAGACATTTAAGTCATTATTTTTTTTATCTTGTCATAGAACCTTGGAAAGTCTAGCTGTACTTGAAATTAGTCTTTAATACAAGGTAAATTAGTAGTAAGTTTCTAATAACATGCTATAATCCCAAAAGTATTTTTTCCAACAATAGTTCCCCCAGAAAGACTTAAAGGACACTTTTATTATCTAGGAAGTTCAGTGTTTCCCCAGGTTCATTTAAACAGATTGATTATTAAGTAATAATTTCCTTTTCTTTAGTTATGTTTTCCAGAGAAAGCAAAATTTGGACTGCAGACCATTTGCTCTATGATAATTGAGCAGACTATGATGGGAGGATCCTACAGGGAGGTGTTATAAAAACTGAATTCACAAACTGAATTGTTTGTGGATATATATACAGAAACAAATAACATGATGTCCTCATGGTGTAAATGAATACAAAATTAGTAAACACTTGGTCACTGTGAGCCCATTAGGAAAGAAAAAATTGAAATCCCATTTGCCAGAAATCTCCAGAGATCCTGGAGAAGGAGGACAGTGCAAATCCAGTGCTATAGATATTCTTTGTCAACCTATATATACTCTTTCTATTTTCTCCTTGTGATAATGATGGTATTGAGCCACAAGAAAATCTGGGTAACAATCCTTTTCCAAATGCTAATGTTACAAAAATCCCTGTTCTTGAATCAGAAAAAACCCTACTACTATTTTTATTTTAGCAGAGATCCCTGATCAACAAACAGGAATCTGGGAGTGAAACACTGATTAAGATTATGATGCTGAAATGTATGGGATTATTTTTCCTATGAAAATTGCTTCCTTAATATTCTCCATTATGAAGCATAAATATTTAATAGAGAAAAAAGAGATTTGTAACTTAAGATTCTAGCTACTAAGTAATCTATTTCTGTGTTCTTTTTACCATTCATTCACGCTGGTCTGCAAACTATTTCTGTAAAACAAAAGACAGATAGTATATTTTAGAAATTTGGTGCTGGAATATCATTTTATTCTAACTAGTTCTGTGCTGAACTATAAATCTCTCCCACTCTGTGGACATCTTTCTAGTCACAGTCTTCAATTTATTTCAAAAGTCTATTTACTTCATCATTCTCCCAGTTTCAGAATGCCACTGAATCTGTTCCTAGAGACTTTTACATTTAAAGGAAAAATTAAGGATTACAAATGTATCTAACTGGATTTTCAGTCATGTCAGCATAATGAAAGCAGATGAGTATGTTGAAATTCAGTTGGAAATAGATACAATTGCCAGCTGTAGAACAATTTACAACAGAGGCTAGTTTAGAATATAAAGTTCTCTTTGCTGTGTGTTAGATTTGTATGTATAATATTGTATAATATTGTGAATAATATTCTCACTCCCATCCTGCTCTTTTCTTTAATATGTTCTTTTTGTATATTGCTCAAAACTTTGAAAGAGAACCATGGACATAATCATCCAAGCAGTTGAACAGTTCAACCTCCTTTCATTTCAATAGGATTTAACAACAACAATATTCCCATTCAAACAGCATTAAATGAAGCAGAAAGTATTGTGCTGAAGCTGTGTCCAGTGGACACCACCATATCAGACAGATCCAAAATCCATGTATTTGATTTTGTCAAGTGATACTGCTAATGTCAGTGAAGCTTAGTTTAAGTAAATAGATGAGACTTGCATAGATTTTTCATCGACCTAATCTGAAATCAGAAAATAAGAAACAGTGAGGAACTAAAACTGGCAGATTTCTTCATGTCTAGTGTAATGATATTTACTCTTAGATTAGATCCATATAATTGTAGCTCAAAGGGTTATGGAATAAACTTTGAGGATAAATAGATGGTTACATCAGCATCCTTTAAATCCAAAATGCTAAAGTTTTTTTTTATTGATTTTCTATTAAATATATATTTTAGTGCTTTATAAACATCATGTTGTCTGGGTATTTAATTTTCTTAACAATAAAATTACAGATTAATCTGCACCCCTTTTTTCCAATCATTAGTAAAATAAATTCCATGTTTAATAATATTCTACGTCCTCTTTCTGCTTAATTTTCAATATCAATCTATCAATTTCTGCACAATCTAGTATCTTCTTAAATATTTCTTCATCTCACATTTTCCAATACTGGAAAAATGAAGATATACCATGAGACAAAATGCTAATGTTTCTGGTTGAAAACTTGGGGAGCTAATATGAGAGAATGCTAGGCTGGATTGCATATTTCCAGGTTATTTAGACACTTGTAATAGCTGCAACCGGCATTTTCATGGCAACCTCCTAATCCACTTTTACTTATCTTTATTTATAAAGATTTCTCTGTGTCTTTGAAAATTAAAGTACTGAACACCCATACCATTTGCACTATATCTTCATAATACTTCAGTCATAACAAATATAAACTGGAATGATTTGGTATTAAAAAGCATTTTTTAGGCTTGTTGAAACTATTCATTCATGATCCTATTTATGAGACATGAAACCCTTGGAGCATCTATAAGGATCTCAGCACATTAACCAAAGTCAAAGTTTCAGCTCATTATAAGTATCATTACATATCTAAGACAACTTTTCTCCAAAGAGTTCAACATAATATATATCCTTTTCTTTTCTTTTTTTTTTCTGTTCCCAAATTGGTGTCATATGTATGAGATAAGTTAGCTTGAAAAACTAGTAAAAAGTTACCTTAAGTAACTTAAGCGACTTAAGCGACTCCACTTAAGTCGCCTTATATTATATGGGAATCTGAACTTTGAATATTCATCAGTCCTGATCCAACACTCTGACCCAATGATGGCATCAAAGCCAGTGCTCCACTTCAGTCATTATAAATTGATTGGAACAACTTTCTAAAACCGAATCTTGCAAATATAGTCTACATAATTGAAATTGGAACATATGCATGACATTGGAAATTGTTCCTATGTTATACTTATCTGATACAAAGAGCCTGTGAAAAGAAAGGTTTGTAGCTGCTGCCATGTACAAAGTGCATCAGAATTAAATTGTCCTGATGCAACTTCAGATTCTGAAATTCCTTGCTTGTCAAAATATTGGCTCTTTTCATAGAATATTTTTAAAATAGTAATTTATCATTACCAGAAATTTAAATACATAGATGGCATGAGATGAATGATATATGTGATCTTTGAAATAATAACTTGAATGGCCTGTTCTTTTAAAATGATGGATTGTTTTAAATCTGTCATGCAACGTATTTCTAATCTTAAAATTTGATTTAACAAAACAACAAAAATATCCTTGGATCTCTCAGAGTTGGGCCATTAATTCATATGATTTTAGCCTGTCTTATTATTGTATTTCAGTCTGAAATTTATAAACTTGATTACATTGGTCAGTACATGTCACCAATATATATATTCTTATCTTGAAGAGATGAAATTCATTAACTTACTAAGATTTATGGATAGTTTATTTATTAAACGTAGCCAAAATAAGCATTATAAAACATTGGAATATTGATAACTCCATTTGTATGTGCAAAAGAAAAAAACAAGGATTTTCAAAAATTTTGGTCATATTTAAATATTTTATTATTATACATTGTTGTGTAGTTTCCTTTTTCCATATGAAATCTAGTGTTGCTGATTATCCTGTAAATCAACAATGAATAGTCTAGTGGTTTTGAAATATCCTGGAATTATATCTCTTCTTTTACTACAGTTTTATTATTGTTTATTTTTTTAGTGTGTATTATTGTGTATTATTGCATTATTGCAGTAGTAAAAGAAAATTACGGCATAATCTACACAGTCTAGTAGGTGACTCTCTCTATTCATTTAATGTACTATTGTCCATTCTGATTCGAAGCAGTCTTACTCCAGGAGAAAGATATAAATCTTTTACTTAACAAGCTTTTGCTATTTATTATCTGAAGTATCCTTGGATCTTTTTCAGGCAAAGTATGCATTCTGTCACTTTTCATGAAGCTATTTAACTGTTTTTAATCCAATATGGTGATTAATTCTTGAGAAATGTAACACATTAGGATCTAACAACTAAGGTTGACAGTTGTTAGCATATTGTCCACTGTTATGCATAGATCATTTGAATGTCTTGATGGCCCTAAGGAGGGGGTGGTGAAACATGTCCAAAAACCTGAAAGTAGCTTATGGAAACTGCACATCTAGACAGAGAAGATTGTCCTTTCAAAGTCAATGGCTATTTTTCATAGTTCTACATCCACTAAACAAAAGATGTGCATTTGTGATTAGTCTGGTTTATAGAACTGCCTTTCAGCTCTGTAGATATTTACAAAGGGATATTCAGATTTATTTACACACAGAGAGAGTTTAATAAAAAAGATTAATCAACTGGCTTAGCCCTTGAAATTGTTAATAAGACAGATTAGCCCCTTTAAGCCTAATGTGCCTTCCGATTGCCATGTTGGCTGGGAATTCTGCAAGGAGTTCAGCAAACACCTTGGACAGTTCTGGATTGGGACAAGCTCTCCTATCCCATGCCATCTGAAAGATAATATATAATCTTTCTACAACACTGCAAATAATTGCTGGTGATGTGGCATTCTGGAACCTAACTGTATTTCACAATCTTTAAATCGACATGTGGAACAAAAGGAAGCTGAAGAAAAAGTCACTAAGTAATTTTCCCCTTCTGATCCTGGAGTGCAGGGCAAATGCCTTTCTGTATAATGCAGATCCCTGAACAGCTATTTCTCAGCTGCCATTTTATGTTGCTATACCTTCCATGGCAATTATATCAAATCACACTGGCAATACAAAGATTTGTGGCCCTCTCATCCTTTCACATCATTGACAGCTCCAGGGATGCATCTGACGTTTTCAGTAGCCTCACTGCCTGTGGTGAGAGAAATGCATACTGCTAAATTTTTATTCTAGAATTCAAGCTGCTTTCCCTCAGTCTTGGGCTCTGTGGTTTTTAATTTCTCCCTGCCTCATACACTGTATCGGAATCACCAGCCAATATTGTTAAACTGTCAGGTGGTCTACGCTGCCTCTGAATTTTATCGGTAGAAATAAATACTATGGCATTAAAGAGAGGGGGGGGAATGACAGAAATGATGTCGCTTGGTTGAATTTGACAAAAGGAGATGCAAGGGAAAATCTTCGCAAACTTTAACATGATTTTTTAAAAAAGCTAACAAAAATAATAATAATAAAAGGTTGGAAGAGAATATTCAGGGTGATTTATTGCACAGACAGAAAGGGATGCCAGCCTGCGTCCCAAACTTGAACTGAGTTCAAGGGAAAGAGAATTTAAAATCCCAGAAAGAAGAAATATTTCCAAATTAATGGCATTGCCCGAATGCCTTGGCTCTTTGCACCCCACCAGGAAGGTTTATTATTTTCTGGTAAAATGTTGCTAGAATGGGGAGTGGTATTCAGTGATGCGTCAGAGCTGCTCTTTGAAGACATTAAAAAGCTGAATGCACAACAAAGAACAGATGTTCCAGCATGCTTTATTTATGCACCCATCAGCAATCTTCCAATGACCACAAAACACAGGCTTTCTTTCTTTCTTTTTTTCCTGAACACTGCACAATATTATTTTCTGGTCAACCTTATTCTATATCTAATTTTTCCTCATGGCTGAAGAGAATAGCGTTGTATGTTTGGAGGGGTGCGTGTATGTGTATATGTTTAAAAGTCAGCGTTCATCGAAAGAGGCTTCTATAGAACGGTAAAACAGGTGTGGATTCTACAATTAGATCATACTGGGGGGAGCATAAGAGGCAAAGAAAGAGAGTCATACAGAGGGTAATAATGGCGGTGAATTTTTCACAGTAAATGCTGCACCATAGCGACCGGCAACAATGAAGAATAAGAGGTATTAGTATTAGGGTGATTATTTTTAGTTTATGGACTCATTTGATTGAACACTGCCATAAGGCACCGTTAACGTGTGTGCAGTGCTCGCCAGCTGTAGAAAACACACTTGTTTTACTGGCGCTTAGCAGAGAATCTCATTGCTTCCACCCCCTCAGTTTGCAATTGGAACAAAAAGTAGTGATTAGAAAGTAGGCTGGGATGCAGATGCAACTATATGATGGACTAAAGGCCTGGTAGGTTTTATGAAAGCCTCGTCTGGATGCACGCTTTTCAAATTATTGTATTTATCTCCATTTTGTATTTGTTGGTAGGAGGATTTTTTATTACTATTTTTTTAAAGATAAAATTAAAGAGCAATGAAAGGAGAAAGAGAAAAGCATCATATGTATAGCTAATATGATAACATGAAAATGCTTGATAGAAAGCTTTTGAATTTGTGGTCTATGGGCTTTAGTGATGTGCAATAAGCCAGGCAATGGTTGGGATGAGTTTATTTTTAATACAATTAATTGTCAGAAGTATTTCAGCCAAGCATGTAGCAGATACATTATCACTTTTCTGCTAAAATCATTGAAAGTATGATTTTTATACTCTTTGTTAATGATCCTGGCTGGTTCAAAAGAAAATGTAGCACCGATGAAGCATCCTAGAATTAATAAAGAAAATAAACCTGGTTTTATATTTTTTTAATACATAAACTGGAGATTATATTTAAAATGGAAAAATGTATCTATTTTATTTGCCCTATCTTCCAGCACTTCCTGATATTTGCAGTGCCCATACTGTATCTCTTTAAATCAAATATTTCAGAAGATGTCTCCTTAAATAACTTGTATTCACATAAGCAGCCGTTCTTGACCTGTGTCTAATTTTATTTGCAGGGCAATATCTAAATATTCTGCTCTTTAAAAAAAAAGAAAAAAAAAACAGCAGGGAGCAAAACTTATTTTAAAGCCAAAGCAATTGTGGCAAATAATCACATGCAATTTTAAAGAAAATAACAGGGAATAAAATCAGGTCATAGGACTAGAATATTCTCCAAATTCTTCACTGTTATCCCACCCAATCAGAGATGTCTCCCCCTTTTTAAAAAAATAAACAGATATTCAATATAACCATTGTGATGACCACATTGACTTTTTAAAAAATCAGTCTTGCCCTTCCTAATGATGACATGCTATGAACACAGGCGTGTACTGTATGCACTTGATGTAATTCAAGCAGGTGTTACTGCAAAAAGAAGAAGCTTTGGGAAGAGAAGGATTAAAATTTTGCTGCACTAGAATCACTTTTTCTAAACATTACACTAACCAGGATTACCTTTGCCGTTACTATAAAAAACTGGGGGATTTTGATGTCCCTGATGAGTCAGAGGTGATTCAGAATTTAAGATTTATGATGAAAAGTATGGCTATATCCCAACTGGTATCTGATGTATATGTAGCAGGTCTTGCACTGAATTTGGTATCCTCTCTAGCTGGTATTGACACCGAAGCAAAGAATCTTTCTGTAGTTATTTTCTGGGTGTATGAGAGGTGGACAGCTACTATAAACCTGTACAGGAGTGGCGGGCCAATTAGAATTGTGCTTGATAGACCTGGATGGTTTTCTAAAAACATTTGGTTGGTGATATTGTTTAAAGTCAAGGACAATCTGCAAAATTCAGAGGGGGTCCAGGTGGTTCATATTGTAATGCTTAAGTATTCCTTCTAGTAAGGCTCATTTGATATGATTTGGGTAAATAAAGACTTGAAGCATGCAGGAAGAACATCAGTGACAAATAGACTATTATTCATTTGTATAGGCCCCATCACATTACTGCTCTGAAACAGGAGATGCAGCAAATTGATTCATTTCTCCATATTTAGATCCAGGCTACCTGATGAACCACCTCATCCCACTAGAAAAAGCCCATCCTACTCCTTCCAGCAGGGAGGGCCTACTTTGGATCCTGTCAGCAGTGGTGGGTTCCTCCCGGTTCGACCCAGTTCCCCCAAGCCGGTAGCGGTGACGATATGACATCACCGAACTGGTTCTGCCCCCCCACCTCCCACGTTATTCTTACCTTTTATTTGGCCCCACTCCCAATCTATTGCTGCCTCCTGAGTCCCAGCTGAAGGCTAGAAGAAAAAAAAACTGTTTAAACTCTTGCCGCGGGGCTTCAAAGGGCCGTCCTACAGCTGATCAGTCTTAAAAGAAAACAAATGAGTAGACCGTGCCTGCAAAAATACATGAGTAGATCAGTGCCTGCAAAAATACATGAGTAGATCAGTGCCTGTCAAAATACATGAGTAGATCAGTGCCTGCAAAAATAAATGGGTAGACCAGTGCCTGCAAAAATACATGAGTAGACCAGTGCCTGCCAATATACATAAGTAGATCAGTGCCTGCAAAAATACATGAGTAGATCAGTGCCTGCCAAAATACATGAGTAGATCAGTGCCTGCAAAAATAAATGGGTAGATCGGTACAGCTCTGCAAGCAGTTAAAAGCCTGGTAGACCAGTACCTCTGCTAAATCCTAAATAATTGTCACATGACCATCAAGCCATGTCCACAAAACAAGCCACGCCCACAGAACCGGTAGTAAAAATATTTAGAACCCAACCCTGCCTGTCAGTCACCTGTCAGGTGTTTATTGGCACCCAGAGGAAAAGCCTTCTCCGCTACAGCATCTGCCCTTTGGAACATCTTATCCTAAAATCTGTCCCTGCCCTCTTATTCCTCAGCAGGAGCCTAAAGACTTGGCTCTGCTAATTGGCCTAGGGACCAAATGAGGGAATGAATTTCATTTTGGAGGTGGGCTGCTAGATTGATGGTGGATTCCCCCTCCCCCTCCTTGTTCTCTGCTCTCTACCCATCCATCTTTCTTTTGTGGCAATCATACGGTTTATTATTGTGTTCTTTCTCATTGGTTATTGGCTAGATAAGTGGTAAACAAACAAACAAACAAATAAATAACCTGCATAGAACAGACTAATTATGGCTGTCTGTGCAACATCTTCTGCATCAAGTTATTGGAGGAGGAAATCACTCATTTACCATATCCAGTTATCATCATTTCTTGCAGATAAAATTGATCTGATTCACTTCAATTTGAGATCTAATATTGGAGGGCATAATAAGGGGGCCACAATTTGCTCAAGATTTGCCTTTCCTAGCTGATAAAATCAGCTCTGTTGAAATTGTCCCAATGGCTAAAAAATTAATGACTCCTTTTTGAGTGCATGATGTGTTCCTTAATACTTAAGAAAGGGACTTAAAAGGAAAAGGTCTTGGCCTGCAAGATCTTTGTATCCATATGCCATTTTTAAAATTTCCATTCTTAGAATTTGTGGCCTCATAAATTAAGATGCAACTTTTGGAAACTGATTTTTTAAGCTAAACTAGTGGCTTTATTAAGAGTACTGAAAATTAGTAGTGGGTGGGAAAAGGGGAGGGTTGGCATGAGGAATGTATGTATCATGCCATCCCGGGAAAACCACCAGCCGTTCCAAGGTCACACAAAGGAATGCAGAACCATCCAGCCCATGAAAATAGGACTGTTACCCAAACAATTTGTTAGCAGCTAATTGGACACTCTTTGTTAACCAGCGGGTGGATGGGACCAAGTGTATATTAACTATATGCTTTGGGCATGAAAATCTCAGATCCAGTTTTGCTTCTTCTGTAACTACCTGACTTTAGTAAAGTATACTTTTGGATAATCATGGGTCTGAGAGTCTTTCTTTTCTAACTGACCAAGTTGGGGCAGTTGGTAACTACACCTAAAACTTGATTATGGTCCCCTGTATTTTTCTTAGATCTCTCAGCAGCTTTCAATGGTATTAAATATGGTATCCATTTGTCCATCTGCAAGAACTGGGCTTTGAGGCCATATTTTGCAATGAATCCAGTCTTTCCTTTATTTTATTTATTTCCTTTCATTTAGGGAATTACTGTTTAACATTTGATTTATTGAACTATGGTATCCAGCAGAGTTGTGTCTTGTTTCATATGATGTTTAATATTCAGAATTTTGGAGTGAGATTCCATATACCACTTTATAATGCCATAGTAAGACAACACTTGGAATATTGAATCCAGTTTTGGTCGCCACAATGTAAAAAAGATGTGGAGACTCTAGAAAGATTGCAGACAAGAACAACAAAGGTGATTTGGAGACTGGAGACTAGAGGCTAAAACATATAAAGAATAGTTGCAGGAATTGGATATGTCTAGTTTACTGAAAAGAAGGACTAGGAGTGACATGATAGCAGTGTTCCAATATCTAAGGGGCTGCGACAAAGAAGAGGGAGTCAATGTATTTTTTTAAGTACCTGAAGGCAGGACAAGAAGCAAGGGATGGAAACTAATCAAGGAGAGAAACAACATGGAACTAAGGAGAAATATCCTGACAGTGAGAACAATTAAGCAGTGGAACAACTTGCCTCCAGAAGTTGTGAATGCTCCAACACTGGAAGTTTTTTTTTTTTTAGAAGAGATTGGACAACCATTTGTCTGAAATGGTATAGGGCTTCCTGCCTGAGCAGGAGGTTGGACTAGAACACCTCCAAAATCCCTTCCAATTCTGGTATTCTGTATATACTATAGATGCTGCTGACAGACAACCTAACATTGTGAGAAAGTAACCAGAATCCCTGAAAGTTATCTAATCTAAATAATGTGTTGCATGAGGAAAATTAAATCCAGAGAAAATGGAGCTGGTATTAATAAGGAAAGAATTTATCTTCTGGATAGAGATGAAGCTTATCTGAGATGGTGCTGCACTCCCTCAGAGTAATTTTGTAGTTTAGGAATATTCCAGAAGTCCCTGTATTTGCAGGTGGTGACAAGGATTACATTTGCAGAACTGCATTTAGAATTACAACTGCAGCTTTTCTGTGCAGGTTGAGCTTAGTACACTTATCCACATCTTGGTTACAATCTATTTTGACTGTTGCAAAGTTCTTTCTGAAATACAGATAGTCCTCGACTTACAACAGTTCATTTACTGACTGTTTGAAGTTACAATGGCACTAAAAAAGGATTTATGACAGTTTTTCACACTTACAACTGGGGCAGCATTCTCATGGTCACATGATCAAAATTCAGATGCTTGGCAGCTGGTTCATACTTGGGACAGTTGTAGTGTCCCAGGGTCATGTGATCCCTTTTTGCATCCTTCTGACAGGCAAAGCCAACTAGTAACTGGGTTACTAACTTAATCACTGCAATGATTCACTTAACAACTGTGGAAAGAAAGGTTGTAAAATAGAGCTTACTCACTTAACAAATGTTTCATTTAGCAACATAAATTTTGGGCTTAATTGTGGTCGTGACTCAAGTACTGCCTGTACTATTCTAATAAGTATCCCAAATTTGCAACTGGAGGAACATGCAGATGCGAGACAGCTGACCATTCACGGTATAGGAATCATATAAGGTATACAGTAATTTGAAAAATCAGCAGCAGCTTCCAGTTGCCTACAGAGCACAATTTAATATATTTGTTATTACCTTTAAAGGTCTGAAGGGCTCAAGCCCATATTATATGTAGGATAACTCTCCAATTATAAACCATCACCCTTAGTCTACTTCCATTCATTGAAGAATTTATTCTGAAGATGCCTCATTTCTAGAATCTTGATTGTTGGAAATATGGAATATCTCCTTTATGTCTCCCAGGCTTCTAAACTGATACATTTGTCCATCCACCTTGCCTCTGGTTTTCCTCTTCTTCTCTTTCCTTCTACCTTTCCCAGAAGAAGAATAACTTGTTCCTCATAAAAATAGAGATTCTGGCCTGGAAGTGATTTACCTATTGGCTCTTTTTTTTTTTTTTTTTTAGGAAAAAAAAAGGCTATTAAACCTAACATGTTTTATCAGGACTACTAATTTTTATACTTCTTTGTACTAGTTTTTATGACTACTGACTGCTTTTATGTTTTTTCTTATAAACTGTATTGATGTAACTTTTGTTGCTAGTTTCATAAATATTTGTAGCATGATTTTATTCTTTGTAGGCTACACTAAAGATTAGATATAAATCTAGAGAGGAAAGTGAAACCATATTAGAAAGGGCAATCACATCCTTATGACTGGTAGATGCAATGAAGCAGAGTTTAGGATTTTTAAAAAAATATCTTATGATTTCAGACACAGGAGTCATAAAATAAGAAACCACATTTTAGTCCAGCAATGTTGTATGACATCAACCGATGTAAGTAGTTCATGTATGTGTCAAAGCTAGAACATTTCTGTTGGCTTGTAATTCAAAGTCAAGCAAACTGCAAATCCCAATCAATGTGTTTTGTAATGGTAGTGTTGGTAAGAGAAAAATAAAGAAAGCTTATGTGGGTTGGTTCACTCAAGGTTTAGTGTTTTTAACTTAGCATGATTTGCTGGCTTGTAAAAGGAAAAATGGCTTACAAATTATAACATAAATTTTTCACAATACACTGCACAAGCCCTTAGGACGAAACCATAAAAAGAATATCACATTTTAGCTCTACTATTTGACCTAGCAGACAAAAAAGGTATGAAACTACTTAGAGAGCATATAGCCTGGTTTCCCAAATTCACAGGTTTGGGAAAATATTTAAAAAGAAATTAAGTAGTACTTATAAAAGGTAACTACATTTATTCACATAAATTTTACCCTTTGAGCTTTAGGAGGTTTCTCCCCTTCCACTTTACAAAGAGATGAAGATCTCCAAACAGGAATACATGCCATGAGGGACAGAGAGATTTCAATATTTCCACTCCTTTGAAGATCTGATTTACTTTATGTACTTCCCTTGTTTTCACATATTCTCTCAAATATTCCCCAAAAGGGAATATTTGTCTTCGTCCATCAAAAACCCCAGCCACCAGATTCCTTCATCTGGACAGGACATCTGGGTCAAAAATAGCCCGTTTGGCTCACAAACACCTCACTTTTGCAAGAAATATGTGTCATTTTCTAGAGCCAATTATGTGAATAATATCATGCACCTTCTGTACTGATGACATAGTGAATAGCCAAGGGCTACATGATGAAGGTAGAGACTGGGTCTTTGTAAACATTCTGCAATGGGCACATTATAACTTTTTCACTGAAATATATGAATATAAAATGGTGCAGTCAGAAAATATCCACAAGTACCACCTGGTAGAATAGAAAATCCCAGCCACCTGGTACCTAAAAATCTGTTATAATTACATTTTATTTCACACAGATGATAAAAAAAATTGAGATGAGCTATATTATTTATGCTTATGATGTATCATTTTTGAAAACAACATGTTATATCCAGACAGTTCTGTCATCACCATGTCATCTGAAGAGTTGCTTTTATCATCACCACATATTGTTTTCACAGCATGCATTATTGACATGGGATTCTTACAATAGATAACTCCTGAACTGAAACAAACTGACTTCACAGCAATTAAAAAAGTATGATAACCTCCTTGCTATCACAACTTAGCTATGACCACGCTTGCAAGACTCGGCTATATGACATAAGCACTTTGCATAATGACCTTCTATTTATGATTACAGAACGATGAAAATAGTTAAAAGTTTAGGATTACTTGTTATGGTTCATTCCTAGGTGCTCAGTCTTGAAAAATAAAATACAAGGGTATTTTTAGGCAACTCTTCAGGGAATCCCAGGGTAACTGGTCCAGAGGAATAGTACAGTTCTCCAGCACATTGTTGCTGATGCTTCCCAACAAGGATACCTGATTAGAAAAAGGGGAAAAAAACTAGAAAAGCCAAGATGACAGTCCTAAATGTTCTGTTGAATTAGTCATAGCTATCATTGAATGATGTGTGTGTGTAGTGTGTGTGTGTGTGTGTGTGTGTGTGTGTGTGTGTGTGTGTGTAAAAAATGAGTTGGAGCTATGATGTGATGGCTACCAAATTGCAATTGAATTTTCACTCACACACTGCAGATGTCCCAATTCAGGCAAAATAGTTATAGACAAATCATGATGTATACCATTAAAACCTGAAGATTTTAGAAATATTAAATTAAATATTAAGTATTAAATTAATATTAAATATTAAATTAAAATATTAAGGGAAAAATTAAATACAAGAAAAGCTGTAATGTGTTATCTTTGCATGTGTGTTCATAGGCCACCACATCAAATGTAATACAAAACAGTGCAATATAATCAGGGGTGAAATCCAGCAGGTTCTGACAGGTTCTGGAGAACCGGTAGCGGAAATTTTGAGCAGTTTGGAGAACCAGTAGCGGAACAGACTCAGGCTCAACCCATCCAAGACCGAGTGGCTGTGGTTTCCGACATCCCGATATAGTCAGTTGGCGCCATCTCTGACTATTGGGGGCGAGTCGTTGGCCCCCACAGATGGCGTTCGCAACTTGGGTGTCCTCCTGGACTCGCGGCTGTCTTTAGAGGAGCATATGGCGGCCGTGGCCAGGAGGACTTTTTAACAGGTTCACCTGATTCGCCAGTTGCGTCCCTTTCTGGATCGGGACTCGTTACGCACGGTCACTCACGCCCTTGTCACCTCACGCCTGGATTATTGCAATGCTCTCTACATGGGGCTCCCCTTGAGGAGCACCCGGAGGCTTCAATTGGTCCAGAATGCGGCTGCGCGGGTGGTGACGGGAGCGATGTGGCACTCCCATGTGACCCCCCTCCTGCGCGAGCTGCACTGGCTCCCAGTGGTCTTCCGGGTACGCTTCAAGGTTTTGGTTACCACCTTTAGAGCGCTCCATGGCTTAGGACCAGGGTACTTACGAGACCGCCTTCTGCCACCAGTAGCCTCTCACCGACCAGTTCGCTCCCATAGAGAGGGGCTCCTCAGGGTGTTGTCGGCCAAACAATGTCGACTGGCGGCCCCCAGGGGGAGAGCCTTCTCTGTGGGGGCACCTGCCATCTGGAACGAGCTCCCCCCGGAGATACGGAGGATCCAAGACTTATGCATCTTCCGCCGCGCCCTAAAAACGTTTTTATTCCAACAGGCTGGTCTGGCCTAACTCTCCCTTTTAAATTGGCTTTTAAATTGGGTTTTAAATGTCTTTTAGATAAATTCGATGTTTTAATTTTTTGAGCCTAAATTATTTAATCTGTTTTTAATAGTTTTTAACTTTTATATGTCTTTGTATTTTATTTTTGGCTGTTCACCGCCCTGAGTCCTTCGGGAGTAGGGCGATATACAAATATGAAAAAAAAAAATTGAGTAGTTCAGAGACTGGCAAATACCACCTCTGGCTGACCCCAGAGTAGGGAGGGAATGGAGATTTTGCAATATCCTTCCCCTGGAGTGGGGTGGGAATGGAGATTTTGCAGCATCCTTCCCCTGAAGTGTGGTGGGAATGGAGATTTTGCAATATCCTTCCCCTGCCACACCCACCAAGCCAAACCCACCAAGCCACACCACACCCAAGTCACGCCCACAGAACCAGTAGTAAAAAAATATGGATTTCACCACTGAATATAACTGGATTTAAACCAAGAATAATCATCTGGTGAGCAGTTTGACTTTTTCTCTGAACACAATCTTTGGACATATCAGAATGAAAATGGAAACTTGTATATCTGGGCTTACCATATTAGATTGGTGAGAAATCACTTATTTCAATTAACTCTGATACAGCAGAGTCTGTTTAGTGATGTCAAGAAGGTATTCTAATCTTGTTTTATTAGTTTTTGTGTACACAGAATTCACATTCAAATATGTAATTTACAATTCTCTTCCTCCTCTAATTTTAAATGATGCAGACAGAAAAAAAGTTTATAATTTAAGATGGATGAATTGATTTAATACATAATGTGAAAAATTATCAACAGCCATGGATTTTTAGTACAATAGTCCTTGACTTACAAAAGAGAGCCTTGGTGACGCAGCAGACCAAAGTGCTGTTAAGTAACACCAGCTGCCTGCAATTACTGCAAGTTCAAATCTCATCAGGCTCAAGGTTGACTCAGCCTTCCATCCTTTCGAGGTAGCTAAAATGAGGACCCGGTTTGTGGGGGCAATAAGCTGACTTTGTATAAAAAAAGAACACCGCTTGTGGGGGAGCCGAAAGCCCTACTAAGCAGGTATATACAAAAGTATGAAGGCTATTGCTTAACGCATTGTAAGCCGCCCTGAGTCTCCGGAGAAGGGCAGCATATAAATCGAACCAATAAATAAATAAATAAATAAATAAAAATTCATTTAGTGATCATTCAAAGTTACAACGGCACTAAAAAAAAGTGACTTATAACCATTTTTCACACCTATGACCTTTGCAGCGTCCCCATGGTCACGTGATCAGAATTCAGACACTTGACAACTGACTCATATTTATGATGGTTGCAGTGTCCCAGGATCATGTGACCTGTTTTTACGATCTTCTGACAAGCAAAGTCAATGGGAAAACTAAATTCACTTAATGACCATGTTACTACTTAAAAAGTGCAGGGATTCACTTAAGAACTGTGGCAAGAAAGGTCATAAAGTGGGACAAAAATATTTTGCTTAGCAACAAAAAATTTCGGCTTAATTGTGGTCGTAGGTCCAGGACTAGCCTGTAATAGTGTGGGTGACGGAAATATTTCTGCCCTTTCTAGCTATTTCCTGATGTCTGTTCTTCCTTATTGCTATTGTGTTGTTAGCCTGGAGTGAGCCAAGAATAAGTCATAAATAAATAAAAATAAACTACCAATAGTTGTTTTACAGATAAAGAGTGTGAACATACATAATCAAATATACACAATCATTCTTTTCTATTGGTCACATACATAATCAGTCCACCAAAGAACACAATCAGCCATTTTCCAAAACAGGCCTTGTACCTGACCAGAGCTGCCTTGCAAATTTTCTCTTTTTAAATTATACTGATTTATGCTATCAAAAACAATTTTTATAATATTCAGTTGTCCTATACCCTCTTTCTAAAATGATACTTTACATTAAAAAATGATCGGGTTTCAGAAGAACAGTAGGCTTGCACCTAGCAAAAGATGTAACATGTTAATCAAAACAAAACATGTTCCTTTAGCTTGTTAGATAAATATAACAATTAATGGCTAAAACCCCATTTTATACACTGGTCAATAAAAAGGACATACAATTTGTTTGAATGCTTCTTCTTATAAATAATTCAATATCAGGACAATCCAGAGAGGAGTGGAGAGTGTAAAAAGAAAAAAAAAATCAAGATGGTGAACTGTAGAACAGTAGTTCTCAACCTTTTCTTCACCACAGACCTCCTTTAAATACCTTACAGACCATGGCCACAAGTCACCACATCTTAAGTCAAGATTTAAATAACATTTCTTCAAGGCTTCTTCAAGGACCCCCTGTGATGACAACATGGACCCCCCCAGGGGTCTGTGGACCTGTGCTGTAGAACTGGAATACGTTACAGAATCCCCTTTGAATAGTTATAAAAATGTGATTAATAAAATAAAGTAATTCTCAATCTTTTATACTTTAGCTTCTATTGCAAGTGATCAAACATCACTACAATCCTCTCTGCACTGCAGCAGAATCATGAAAATGATTGTAAAGGATGAATAATTAATGCAGTTAGGACTGAGCCTTAGAACCAAACTCCTGTTGATGCCCCAAATACTATCCAGAGCATTGTAGTCCTATAAACCGTTTCAGAGACCAACCATGAGCACATGGATTGATAGTGGTATACTGAGCACCATCAAGACTGGTATTATTTACTGAAGTAACATTTCACCTTTTAGCAGAATCCTTACAGAAGGTACAGACAGATAGATATGCATATAATTATAGATACTTCAGTAATTCTTTTTACACTAAAATGCATGTGCACCTTTTTCTAGCAGAAACAAGCTGCATGCTACCTCTTTGTGGTACTCAGTATTACGTGAATTTAAAATAACTGTATATATTTTAATTTTTATTGGGATTGCCTAATTTTGTGCTTCTTCTTTTAAATCTAATATACCAGGAATGTTTAATGCTAAACTACTAATCATAGTTTTAAATCAGAAAATGGTACAGAATGTGTGAGGGTTCCATGAGACCATTAGAGAAATAATTATCTCTGCATCACTGGAGAGAAGGCAGAACTATACTGGGTTACTCCCAATTCTCATTGTAATAAGATAACTAAGTGCTGAAAATGTGCAAGTTAAAGAAAGCTTGACTGTTCTAAAGAATGTACTGGCTATTTGATGGATAAGGCTAAACCAAAATATGGGCCTCATCATAAAAAAAATCAAAAGTATATTATGATTCTTTTTTACAGCTAGAAATCTAAAATACAGCCCTGTAATAATACATAAATAATACTCTAAAATGTTTAATTATTTAGAAAATGTATATGCTTCATAACTTATATATGAACGCTGGGCAGCTAACAACAATAAATAAGAAAGATGTAATAAAACTTCTCTAAATGAAAACAAAAGAAAATCCAGAATTAAAATAATCATAGCACTAAGGATTCAAGTGTATGTTCAAGTTGTCTCTGAATTCTTGTCCCTGCCCTGCCAGCCTCCACTCATGAAGTCCCTCAGTCATCAGGATTGGACTGCTAAAATAGGGTCTTCTTCCTGCAAAATATTAATGATGGAGGTGACCAGACATCCCGCTTTTGGCGGGACAGTCCCGCTTTTGAACAATTTGTCCCGCGTCCCGCAGCGTTTTAAAAAAGTCCGGATTTTTGGAAAGAATGCAGGGCAAGCTAGGGAACAGTGCAGTGGTGGGTTGCTCCCGGCTGCCTCCTGAGTCCCAGCTGATGGCTAGAGGGAAAAAAACTGTTTAAACTCTTGCCGCTGGGCTTCAAAGGACCGCCCTACAGCTGATCAGTGTTAAAAGAAAACAAATGAGTAGACTGATGCCTGCAAAAATAGAAAAAACAGCCCCTTAAAGGTTCAGCATAGTTAATTACCACAAGTTGATTAGATCGGCTTCCCGACTCTCAGCTGATTTGCTCTCAGCTGTTTTGCTCAGGGCTCTGTAGTTGCTAGCTGCAGAGTGCTGGAGATTTTTTTCCCCTAACTATGCTGAAAAAGCGAAACTGAAAGTAAAGTAGGGTCTGCTGCAACGTGGCAAAATGAGGCAGAGGCAGATTTCTTTTTCTTTTTCCTCACCAAAAAAGGTAGGTGCAAAATTGCAAACAATGGGAAATTTAGGGCAAAAGAGGAGAGTTCAAGATTTTAAAACACAAAAGAAAAAAAGCTCTATTTAACTAGGGAATTGTAATAATTGAGATACTATTAATTGTATATTGTGTTGAAAGCAGAAATGGTGAAGTTGTGGTTTGGAGGAATATATGGGGGAAATTATTTGGTTTTTTATTATTGGTAAATATAATTAATTGATTTGTAAGAAATTGGATTGCATGGAAATAATTGGAATATTCATGTTCCTATTGATTAATATACAAAAAAGATAATTATATAACTAATTGATTTATATTAAAATATTGAATTTGTATTAAACAACTGTAATATTACATAATTAACCAATGTGAGGATGGATATAAAAACAGATGACAATGGGAAGGGGTATAATATAGAATAGAAGGGAAAATTTGAATTTTATTAAGATTAGAGATGAGGATGAAGGGTAATATTGGTTTTTTTAAAAAAAATAGATGAGGAATAAATATGGCAAAAAGGAAATATAGAAATTGTAAATTTAATTGAAATGACTAAACACTGTTTAAATTTGTGAACCGGCCAAATACTCTGTTCAAAGAAAATACATTGTATGTTTGTATGTGTGTTTCTAATTATTGCTATTTATTCATATTTGTTCTCTTTTATTCTTTAAAGTTTAACAATTCATTCTTTATCTTAATATCTTTAAATTTGTTTGGGGTTGGCTTTCTTCCCTTTCATCTTTTTTATTGTACAGCAATCTTTCTCCTCAAACCTACCACCTCTCTCTTTTCTTTTCTTTTCTTTCCTTCTTACTTTCTCTTTCCCTCCTCTTCTTTTTCTCCCTACTTCCTCTTCCTTTCTCCTTCTCCTCCTCTCTTCCTCCCTCTCTTACCCTCACTCCTACTCTAATTTCCCTTCCCTTCCTTCATCCCTCTCTATTGCTGTATCCTTTTATGCATATAAAAGGAGGAGCTGAGGGAGTTGAAGCGCCGGAAAAGACGCCTAGAGAGTAGTTGGAGGGCCAGTCTTTCTGAATCTGACCGGACACTGGTAAGAGCTCATATTAGGAATTACCTAGTGGCGATAAAAGCAGCGAAATGTAGCTATTTTGCTGCTCTTATTGCATCATCAGATAATCGCCTGGCCGCCCTGTTTAGGGTGACCCGCTCCCTGCTCCACCAGGAAGCGCGGGAGGACCCCTTGGAGGGTAGAGCCGAGGATTTTGTTCAATATCTGTATGACAAAATCGCTCAGATTCGGGAAGATCTGGACTCCGACTGGATAGTCTCAGGGGGAGGGACTGGGGCAGGTCTTGAGAATGTTATCTGGGATGAGTTTGATCCTGTGACCCCTGAGGATGTGGACAGGATTCTGGGTAGACTGAATGCAACCACTTGTTTATTGGACCCGTGTCCCTCCTGGTTAGTGCTGGCTTCTCGGGAGGTGACACGAGGCTGGTTCCAGGGGATTATAAATGCTTCGCTGGGTGAGGGTGTCTTTCCTGCCGCCTTGAAAGAGGCGGTGGTGAGGCCTCTCCTCAAGAAGCCTTCCCTGGACCCGGCAATGTTGGTAAATTATCGTCCGGTCTCCAACCTTCATTTTGTGGCGAAGGTTGTTGAGAGTTGTTGATGCACCTGGATGAAACGACGTATCTGGATCCGTTCCAGTCGGGCTTCAGGCCCGGGTACAGCACAGAAACGGCATTGGTCACGTTGGTTGATGATCTCTGGAGGGCTCGGGACAGGGGGTGCTCCTCTGTCCTGGTCCTGTTAGATCTCTCAGCGGCTTTTGATACCATCGACCATGGTATCATGCTGCACCGGTTGGAAGAGTTAGGGGTGGGAGGCACTGTGTTGCGGTGGTTCTCCTCCTTTCTCTCTGACCGGTCGCAGTCTGTGTTGACAGGGGGACAGAGGTCGACCCCGAGGCCCCTCATATGTGGGGTGCCGCAAGGGTCGGTCCTCTCGCCTCTCCTGTTCAACATTTATGTGAAGCCGCTGGGCGAGATCATCCGTGGTTTCAGGGTGGAGTACCATCAGTACGCTGATGACACCCAGCTGTACATCTCCACCCCGGATCACCCCAACGATGCCCTTGAAGTGATGTCCCGGTGCCTGGAGGCCATACGGATCTGGATGGGAAGGAACAGGCTCAGGCTCAACCCATCCAAGACCGAGTGGCTGTGGTTTCCGACGTCCCGATATAGTCAGTTGACGCCATCACTGACTATTGGGGGCGAATCATTGGCCCCCACGGAGAGGGCTCGCAACTTGGGCGTCCTCCTGGATTCACGGCTGTCTTTAGAAGAGCACTTGACGGCCGTGACCGGGAGGATTTTTTATCACGTCCGCCTGATTCGCCAGTTGCGTCCCTTTCTGGATCGGGACTCGTTACGCATGGTCACTCATGCCCTCGTCACCTCCCGCCTGGACTATTGTAATGCTCTCTACATGGGGCTCCCCTTGAGGAGCACCCATAGGCTCCAACTGGCGCAGAGTGTGGCCGCGCGGGTGGTAATGGGAGCGACATGGCGCTTCCATGTAACACCTCTCCTGTGCGAGCTGCACTGGCTCCTGGTGATCTTCCGGGTGCACTTCAAGGTTTTGGTTACCACCTTTAAAGCGCTCCATGGCTTAGGGCCTGGTTATTTACGGGACCGCCTACTACCACCAATAGCCTCCCACCGGCCAGTATGCTCTCATAGAGAGGGACTCCTCCGGGTGCCGTCAGCCAAACAGTGTCAACTGGCGGCCCCTAGGGGGAGAGCCTTCTCTGTGGGGGCACCTACCATCTGGAATGAGCTCCCCCCGGAGATACGGAGGATCCCAGATCTGCGCTCCTTCCGCCGTGCTGTGAAGACCTTTTTATTCCATCAAGCGGGCTTGGCCTAATCTCTTCCCTTTTTAAATATGTAAATTTTAATCTGTTTTTAAATTATTGGGGTATTTTAATTTGTCTCGGCCAAATAATTTAATTTGATTTTATCGGGTTTTTAAATTTGTGTATTTATGTATTTTATTGTTGGCTGTTCACCGCCCTGAGTCCTTCGGGAGTAGGGCGGTATACAAATCAAATAAACTAAACTAAACTAAACTATATGGACTACTCAGATGGCTGAAAAAGTTATTTTTGACTGGTCCTCGCACTTTTGACCAGTCCTCGAACTTACAATTGTCCTCACATTTTACGTTTTTGCCCTATCTTGTCACCATGGTGAAGAGAAGCAGTTGTGAAATGAGTGACACGGTTGTTAAGAATGCTACAATGGGCATAAATGATGACCAATCATAAGTGTGAAGACTGGTCAAATGTGCAAGGACCTGTCAGAAATCACTTTTTTCAGTCCTCTGGGTAGTCCTTTTGTGCATATGGACTACTCAGAGGGCTGAAAAAGTTATTTTTGACTGGTCCTCGCACTTTTGACCAGTCCTCGAATTTACAACTATCCTCACATTTTACGTTTTTGCCCTATCTTGTCACCATGATGAAGAGAAGCAGTTGTGAAATGAGTGACACAGTTGTTAAGAATGCCGCAACGGGCAGAAATGGGAGGATGGTCATAAGTGCGAGGACCGGTCAAAAGTGTGAGGACCAGTCAGAAATGACTTTTTTCAGCCCTCTGAGTAGTCCCTATGCAGATAGCCACACCCACCTGGTCACATGACCAGCTAGCCACACTCCCAACTAAGCCACGCCCACAGAACCGGTTGTTAAAAAAATTGAATCCCACCACTGACTGGTCCTCACACTTTTGACCAGTCCTCGAACTTACGACTGTCCTCACATTTTACATTTTTGCCCTATCTTATCACCATGGTGAAGAGAAGCAGTTGTGAAATGAGTGACATGGTTGTTAAGAATGCTAAGACTTGGGAAAAGATTTGGATTAGAAATGTGAAATTTACACAAGCACAAAATTTAAGAGAAAATTTTTATAAAATGTTTTATAGATGGCATTTAGATCCTAAAAAATTATCATGTATGTATTCTAATGTGCAAGCTAAATGTTGGAGATGTGACTGTGATGATGCAACTTATTATCATATATGTAGAAAATTATCATATATGATTATCATATTATCTTATTATCATATTTGTAGAAAAATCAAAGCATTTTGGATAAAGATTTGGTGGGTGATGCAGAATATTCTTAAAAAGAGACTGAAATTTACTCCACAGTTGTTCTTACTGGGTATAACTACGGACTGTACAGTTGCAGAGACTAAATTGATTTTGAACTTGATAACAGCAGCAAGATTGTTGGTAGCACAACACTAGAAGAAGGACTTTTTGCCTACTATTGATGATTGGATATTGAAAGTAACTAATTTAGCTGAAATGGCTAAAATTTCAGCATATCTGAAGGATTACACACAAGAAAGGTATATACAGGACTGGAGAAGATGGATTGATTATATACAAAATAAGTATCAGACCAAAAAATATCAAATAGCTTATGAATGATCTTTTTTATTTGTATAAGCGTTATATAAGTGATATTAGAAGTATTATGTTTAAGAAATAGGATTTTATATATGGGGGGTTAAGAATTTTTTTTAGGGGGTGTTAGTTTAATGATTGGTTATGCAATTTAGTTTGTTGTTAAAGGTCAATAGAAATACCTTGTGTTCTGCTCTGGGAAGTCGGGGAAGGGGAGGGGGGGTTGGGAGGGGGGGTTGTGGGGAAATTGTGTTTGTTTTAAAACTTTTTCAATAAAAAAAAAAAGAATGCTGCACGGGCATAAATGTGAGGATGGTCATAAGTGTGAGGACCAGTCAAAAGTTCGAGGACCCGTCAGAAATGACTTTTTTCTATACACATAACAATGGCCACCCGGTCACATGACCAGCTAGCCACGCCCACTCAATCACATGACCTCCAAGCCATGCCCACAAAATGGTGGGTGTCCCGCTTTACCAATGTTAAAATCTGGTCACCTTAGATAAACTATAAAAGTCAGATAGTTTTCCTTTGTTTAATTAAGTCAATTAAAGGTTTTTAAGAATCAACTGAGGAATTAAAAAGAAAAACAGGAATGTAGATGATATGTGTTTTTAGTCATCCTTGAATCAATGTCAGAATTATGGCAACCATTTTGAAACCCACCATGCTTTTGACAATCTGTTTAAAGTTATGCCTAAATGAATGCACAGTATCCATTCTTGTTAACATGTTTCAATGTTGTTGTTGCTTTTTCATCTGCTAAGTGACCTGTAGCTTTTGTAATCCATGGAAGCACGAGTCCTACGGGAGAAGGGCAGCATATAAATCTGACAAATAAATAAATAAATAAGGGCCTTCAGCAAAATTGTCTTTCTACTATAGTAAAAACATAACCAGACAAAATCAGGGAAACAAGGAATATAGAGCTGAAAAAAGGTTCCCCCCCCCCCTGCATATAAAGTTCATACATACTGGCATCCATCTATGTTAATCTATCTCAATAGAAACAACAGTGAGAAATATTTACTATAAGACTTTTTCACATTATAGTTTATTAAACATAAGCCAAATTTTAGAGCAAAATTCCCCATGAAAAATTAAGAAAAGAATAATAATCTGTGGACTTCATGGGACTGAAAACTTATTAGTATTTTGGATTTTGATTTAAACTTCATCCCTAGGTTATTTCATTTTAAGATGGGGTGTTGGGCCAATGGCTGACATATGACAATGTCCAGCATCTTTCGCAATAGGTAATGCTGGCTTTTTAAATAGGCTATACATGATGCATGAAATGTAATTCTACTGAGCAATGTTTTATTAATTGTTTAAACATGTGAGTATTTAAAGTCAGAAATAAAAACTGAAAGTTTTAAAGGTGTTTAGTCATTTATTCCATTGTTTATATATACAATAATCTTGAAAGCATAGTTGAAAATTTTATGGAATTGGGATAGACTAAATAAATATTTCTTCACAACACTGAGATATGAATTATCAAAAATCATAAATTCTGATAATAACTATTCATTTACTTTAAAAAAAATAGTCCTGGAGCAAGGGCTGTCAATCGCTGGTAGCCAAATCATGTGGTATAATACTTGCAAATTCAGAGGCACTGCATCCTAGTACTCATTGGCAGTTAGAAGACTTTAGCCTTATTTGGTGGAGTTATCTAAACTACAGAACAGAATGCAGAGAATGTAAACAAAGTCATCATCAATTGGCTCTGTGGGAACAAGACATAAATGAAAATCCAAATCTCCTTTTCTGAAACGGAAAAGATGAGGATTTGATTCCTGAACAGGTAAAAATTCCATTTTTTATTGTTTCAGAAAACATCAACTACTTTTTTATAGCTACTATTCCCCAAAATATAAATATATAGTTTCTAGCTGAATTTATCCTTCTACTTCTGGGAACATGATAGTAGATTTGTTGCTGGGGACTAAGAACGATAATGTACCAGTTGCTGAGAAATTACAACAAAAAGAAACAATAGTCCAAGTCTAAGCTTATACGCTTCCCATAGGTACTAATTCTTCACAGTGAAGTATAAAGATACTATATAATGGTATTCTCCAGTGGCTCTTTGGATTTATCTGCTTAGATTAGCTGAACAAGTAGCAAATTTAGTCTATTTAGATTTATATTCCACCCTTTCTCCAAAAGCTCAAGGCAGTTTACACAGCACTTCTGCAATTCCTCTCACAATATCCAAAGCTGGAAGTTCACATGAGGCCCTATTCAATGGAAACTTAACTGAAGGCACTCAAAAAAGTTACTTGTGTGTATGAGATAGCAAGTATTCATTTATTCATCCTATAAAAATTCCCTATAAGTAATCTCTGCCTCAGAAACATTAACATTTAAGGTTGTTCACAGTGGCATCTTCAACAAATCATGATGATACCAAAATGATGACATACATACAATGATATGTTCTCACTATTAAGTCCCAACAGCTGAGAGAAATACACATGTTCTGACATTTGTTCAATGGTGTCATCTTGCATATGTCTTCATTAACTCCTGTGTATGCCTATGATTATTCACAAATACACATTGGCTCACTTTACAAAACTTGCTCCTGAGTCACATGAAAGTTCAACATTAGCAAATACAGAATCTGGTCATTTCTGGTCAAAACCTAGTTCAAAATAACTTCAGAGTACTTGGGATAATTATTGGTTACCTAACCAAGTCAGATAATACTGTATGAATGCAGGGTGGGCTAACTTATTTTCTGGCCTCAGAATACAAAGAAGCTCCATCTTTATGTTGCTGTTCAGATTTTTTTACTTTTCACTCCCAAAGATGTATTGAAGAACAAATGAGGCAGAAAAGGTATAGGGATGGGTCAAGGACTCTGTCCTCAATTAGATTACTATACCGTTGAATTTATAGCTTCTAAGGATCCTTTTGTACAGCCAAAATGAACCACTATCAATCTAAATTTTCAATTTTTTTCTTGTTTGCCACTAAATCACTAGATAAGTCATCGCTTCAGTGAGCTGTGTTGCATTTGTAGGTTTGAAGATATGGGATAATATATCTGCCATCTCTCAGTAACAAGTTCTACAGCCTTTCCCAATCAGGAATTCCTTACCTATTGGATATACTGGCCTGAAAGTCTAGTAAATGCAGTACCAAATCATCTACAATCGGTCTAGGTTAGGGGAGATTGAATTACCATTGACAACAGTATAAGCAAGTTGGCTTACTTACGTCCTACGGTCACTTGCTGCTGGTTAGGCTGGCTGAGTAATACTGTAGGAGTTGCAATGCAGAACTTATTGAGGGAGAAGCAGTCAAGTTTAGAAAGAGGGTTTATGTTAAGTGGGGTGAATGAGCAAGCCAGAGTAGTGAGTGACAACAGCTCTTTATTGTATAGTGAGAATCCAGCAACTAACCCAGGGAGCCAGCTCCCTTTATATACCTTGCAGCTGTAGTGGTCAGTCAATCAGCTGAAGGTCAGTTAATTCAAACTTCCCGCCAAACAAACCTATTTACATAACACTCCTCCCCTCCCAGAAGTCACTTGGGTTGTTATTTACATACAAAGTCTCTCAGGTGACTAGGGCGTGTGCGAGTCCTAGTTGACCTGCGCAATTCAGTCGGAGGGGCGGCATCGAGCAGGTCGGAGGGACCCTCTGTTTCTCCCTGCTCCGCCAATGAGGCCTCCGGAACTTCCTTGTGGGCAGTGACTTCTCCGGCGGCCTGGACTACCTCGATGGGGCGGCGCTGGATACCAGAATCCTCAGCTAAGTCCTCCGCTCTACCCGGGCTTGTAGTTTGTGTTTCTGGTTGGTAGTCATGGTCAGGGGTTGGTTCATTGAATCTGTCTTCGGTGTCTGCAGTTACTCGTTTTCTCAGTTGGTCAATGTGTCTGCACCAAACTCTCCCGTCCCCCATGTCTACCCTGTATGATTTGGGCCCCGTGATTTCTGCAATGGTACCTGCCTCCCAGAGTGGGCCCTGTCCGTAGTTTCTGGCGTGGACCGGCGTTCCTATGGTGAACTCTCTAAGCTTCCTCCCCCCTCCCTTGAAAGAGTCTGGGGACTAGTTGGGGTTAAGCCTGTCTAGTACTCCTCGGAGTTTCCGCCCCATTAATAGCTCTGCCAGGCTTCAGCCTGTGGCTGTACAGGGTGTGGAGTGCTGTGCTATTAGGAATTTGTCTACCCTTTCCTGCCAGTCTCCGGGGCTTAAACATGACAGGGCCTCCTTTGCTGACCTCACAAATCTCTCAGCCTGACCGTTACTAGCCGGATGAAACGGGGCCGAAAGGACATGTCTGATCCCTAGTCCTGTTAAGTACCCCTCGAATTGTGTCGTGGTGAATTGTGGCCCGTTATCTGACACTAGGATGTCCGGTAACCCATGGGTGGCGAATAACTGTCTGAGTTCCCTGATGGTTGTGTCGGTGGTAGTGGCCTTCATTAGCTTAATCTCCAACCATTTGGAAAACGCATCTACAACGACCATGAAGGTCTGTCCGTGAAATGGGCCAGCAAAGTCAATGTGTATTCTGGACCAGGGTCCCTGGGGTCTTTCCCACTCCCTCACGGGTGCCGTTGGTGGATCTGATCTGGACTCTTGGCAGGGCTGGCATCTCCCCACCCACTCGGTAATGTCTGTATCCATGCTGGGCCACCAGACATAGCTCCTGGCTAGCCCCTTCATTCTTACAATCCCAGGGTGCCCCTCATGCAACAATGTTAAAACTTTTTCCCGTAGGCGCAAAGGAATAACAACCCAATCACTCCATAGTAAGCAACCCCCTTGCATTGTTAATTTGTCCCGTTTTCCCGCGAACTGTTTAAACTCCCTGCTCCCAATCCTTTCCGCCACCCCCTCATGACCCAACTTGCGACTGTCCAGATCACGTGGTCTTTGGTTGAGGCTCTCGCAACCTCTGCTGATGTTATGGGCCCCGAGTCCAATACATCTATCAGCAAGATGGGGATGCCGGGTGTGGGGTCTTCTAGGTTGTCGGGTAGCGGGCATCAGCTGAGTGCGTCTGCGTTGCCCATGTCCGCCCCTGGTCGGTGTACCAGGCGATAGGAGTATGCTGCGAGGAAGATGGCCAAGTGTGTCATCCTGGGTGATAGTGCTGCCGGTGTTGGCCGATCTCCCGCGAGGAGGCCCAGGAGCGGTTGATGGTCGGTGATTAGGTCAAAGTCTCTCCCGAACAAATACTCGTGGAACTTCTTTACTCCCGAAACGGCGGCGAGGGCCTCCTTGTCGAGCTGACTATAATTTCTCTCGGCGCTTGACAGAGTTCGGGAGTAGTATGTGATGGGCGCCTCTAGGCCATTCAGGAGTCTATGGCTCAGGACGGCTCCCACCCCGAACGGAGATGCGTCACATGCTAGAACAAGGGGAAGCGTTGCGTTGTAGTGTATTAGAAAACTCTCAGCTGATAGTAGTTTTTTAATGCTGGCGAATGCCCTGTCTTCGGCCTTCCCCCATTTCCAAATGGCTTTTTTAGCTAACAGTCTATGTAAGGGTTCTGCCACTGTTGCCTTGTCCTTAAGGAAGATGGCGTAAAAGTTTAATAGTCCCAGGAAGGCCTGTAATTCTGCCTTGTCTTTGGGGGTGGGCGCTTCTTTGATTGCCCTGATCTTGCTCTCTGTGGGGTGTATGCTGGTGCCATCTACCCTGTATCCTAGGAATTCGACTGAGGGGACTGCGATCATGCATTTGTTTCTTTTTACTCTGAGTCCCGCGCCCCTGAATTTCCTTAGGACCTCCCTCAGCCTTTTCCCTAGATGTTGCTCATTGTCGGCGGTAATGAGCACGTCATCAAAATAGGGCACCACCCTGGGGATTCCCTGTAGTAGCCGCTCCATGGTGCTTTGGAACAGTCCGGGGGCTATGCTTACTCCGAATTGCAGGCGGGTGCACTTGAAGGCCCCTCTGTGGGTTACGATAGTCTGTGCCTCTGCGGTAGTGCCATCTACCGGCAGTTGCTGGTACGCCTGCACAAGATCGAGTTTTGCGAAGATCTTGCCGGGACCCAGGGAATGCAATAGGTGGTGTACGATGGGCACTGGATAGGCGCTCTGCTGCAGGGCCTTATTAATTGTGCATTTATAATCAGCGCATATGCGCACTGATCCGTCCGGCTTTACCGGTGTTACAATTGGGGTCTCCCATTTGGCGTGGTCGACTGGAACGAGCACCCCTTGTTTGATTAATTTGTCCAGTTCAATGTCAATTTTGGGCTTCAGGGCGAACGGTACCCACCTAGGCTTTAAACGGATAGGTGCAATATTGGGGTTGAGGTTAAACGAAATCGGGGTCCCCACATACTTGCCAAGCCGTTCGTCGAACACGTCCTGAAACTCCTGCATCAGGTCGTCTTTCAGGGTGCTTCGAACGTTCCTTACTCTGGTGAATCCCATGCCCAGGGCTCTAAACCAGTCCATGCCCAGGAGGCTTGGGAGGTTGTCGCTGACGATGGTGAGGGGTAGTTTCTCGGTAAACTCCCCGTACTGTACTTGGAACTCGCCTCTTCCTTTGACGGGGATGCGGTTCCCTTGGTAGTCTTTCAGCCTGCGTTTCTGTGTCTGGAGCTGTCGCTTGTGTATGCTGGGGATGGCTTTCTTCAGGTTGTCCCATGACATGATGGATATTGGCGATCCCGTATCGATCTCCATTTGGCACTCCCGTCCCTCGATTTCGACCGTGGTGTAGGTCTTTTCTCCGGGCGAGGTGCAGGTCTGCTTGATGCATATGGTGTAGGCCCCAGCGTCTTTGAATTTCGCGCCCCTCCGGCTGCCGCCATCTTTGTTGGGCCTCCGGTGTGGCACTGGCTCGGATTGGAAGGTTTGGCCACGTGGTTTGTAGCTCTGGTGTGTTTTAGATCTGCAGACCCAAGCGATGTGGCCCCTTTTCTCGCAGGAATGGCAAATGGCGTCCCTGAACTTACAGTTTTGTTGGGAGTGGGGCCCTCCGCAGCTGGTGCATCTGTCTCTGGGTTCCCTCCGGGCTGTGCGGGACTGCTCGGTGCGGTAGACTTCCTTTTCGGACTCCCCCTCGCTCGTGGTGCTTACAGCCTCTCGGTGCACGGGTGCTGTCCTCTGCGTTGTTCGGCTTAGGTGGGAGCTCTTCAGTTTCTCTGCAGCCTTTACTGACGATTCCTGCGCTCTTGCCTCGCCCAGGGCGATGTGTAGGGTCAGGTTTGACCTCGCGAGTAGTCTTCTCTGGAGTCGGCTGTCCCTCACTCCGCAAATTAGTTGTTCTAGGAGCATTTCATCCAGGTCTCAGTACTCACACTGGGTTGCGGCCTTGCGCAGGGCAGCAATGTACTCGCTGATCGATTCGCCCTCCTACTGGAGCCATTGCCGGAAATCATACCGCTGGATGTACTTTGATGGCGTTGGTGCATAGTGGTCCTTCAGCAGGGTCTGTAGCGTCGACCAGGAAATGTTGTGGACCGAATTCAGCCAATCAGCTGAAGGTCAGTTAATTCGAACTTCCCGCCAAACAAACCTATTTACATAACAGTTTAACTTGTAGAACCTATTTTGCTTGCATAAGGTTCAAAGCCTGACATTTTCAGCCAACAATTCAGTAGTGAATACTGGGAAACTCTCTTCCTAAGAACCTTGATACTCACAGCTTGTCATGGAGATTCTGGTCTAGAAAGACAAAAACTTAAATATAATACAAGGCAGCTTTTATGGCATATGAGACAGCAAAAGACTACAGGAAAGAAAGTCTATTCAAGTCTATTCACCTTAACTATGAAAGGATGTGCTGGTATTTACATTAGCACCAGTTAAACTATTACAGAAACTATTTTACTTCTCCTTCTCCTTTTCTTTCAACACCTGTGTGGTCAGTATGGATTAAGCTGCCATCTCAGCAAACCCTGAAAAATATTTTTGGATATGCATAAAATATGATGAGATATATAGAGCTCTTTATGAATAGCAGACAGATAAATCTTCTTTAATCTGTGCTGAATTCCTCTGCCTGCTCTGCACTTAGAGCTAACTACTATCATTAAAAATGTTTACTCCTTCTCCTGTGCATCATCAAATTGCATCAATTTTCATAACAAAATCTTTGCCCTGATATAATTTGTTCCAAGTTGTCAATATAGGAACAAACTTTTACATTTTTACCACCTCACTACTATGACCCTTGGCAATAGGGGAAAGAGCAAAAGGTGGAATAGAAGGAAGAAAGAATTTTCTTTATATTTATAAAATATTTGGTTCATTGCTGAAGGTAAAAATAAAGATATTGCAAAAGGTATTACATACTACAAGAAAGTACAAGCATTTATTTGAATTATAAATAAAATCCAATGGTGCTTTTACAAGTCTTCCATAATTTGGTGCCCTCTAGACATATATAGTTCAGCTCCCATAATCCAAGCCTGATATAAGGCCCCCAAAACAAGAGAAATACATGGAATTACTTCAGAGCAGTTTCCTTTATTGTTCTTTACCTATCGACAGAAATCTTGCCAATCTGAAAACTATTTGCATCAGTATAGATATATTCTGGGAATATATCTGGGAATCACTAGGATGGAGCCTTCTAAACTTTTTTTCTCTTGACCAAACTTTCCATAGTTTGCTGCCTCATTATTTCATAAATACAGCCCATCCATACTGGGAATCCAGACTACCTTCTACTTATATGTGCATGGCCAAAAGTTGAGGATAATAGGAGCAGAAGTCAAAGACATCTGGGAAGGTTAGGATTACAGAAAATAGTGAATATGTAGATGTCATTTGCAAACCAATACCAAGCCTTACAGATTAATTCTTTCCCAATAATTTTAATCACAAATTTAAAAAATATTACAGCAATGAGAAGTCTCCGGAATTTCCAGACACAGTTTATGGGGGCTTTGTGGAGCCAGGGAATTAAATTGTACAATCCTGACTATCTGAGCTTGTGTGGTATAAAAAATTATTTAATTTAGTTTGAATTTATAAACATAAACTAGTATTTTAAGATTGTTCAAAATTATTCAAGAGATATATTGTCAAGAGTGCTATTTTTTAAATAGAATACAGAGAATTTATAGTTGCCCATTGTGTTGCAGAACTATGATTTCCAGCACTTTTTAGTTTTTGTCATTTTAGCTGTGGGAATTCATCAAAATCTGGAAAGCCAGCTTCATTGGAAAGCCTAGTTTCAAATTTCTTTTGAGCAATGGTTCAAATTTACTCTGAAGTTGAACTATGGTAGAGAAAAAAAATCAGTAGTAGACTTTTTGTTGGTAATTGTTGTCTTTTTTTAAAAAACGTGGGTTTTTTTTTAATCCAGGAAAAATACTTGGATAATTGGAAAAATACCCTGAAGTGTCCCAAAGGTGCTTTTTCAAAAGGCAACTTGTTACTTGGAAAAATTCAAGAGTAATTGAAGAAGGGGATAACAGATGACCAGATATTATCACTAATGTCAACATAACAAGATTTACAAGAACTATAAAACAGGGTGGAAGATGTCTTTTGGGTCACAAGGAGGAAAAGGCAACTGAATGGAAGAACAACAATAATAAAGAAACAAAAAGTCTTGCAAGCCAATATTCTCTCCATTCTTGTTTTACAAAATATTATAATAAAGGAAAAGGGATGCGGTGGCTCAGTGGCTAAGACGCTGAGCTTATTGATCAAAAGGTCAGCAGTTCAGCAGTTCAAATCCCTAGTGCCACGTAACAGGGTGAGCTCCCATTACTTGTCCCAACTTCTGCTAACCTAGCAGCTCGAAAGCACGTAAAAAATGTAAGTAGAAAAATAGGGACCACTTTGGTGGGAAGGTAACAGGGTTCCATGCACCTTTGGCATTTAGTCATGCCGGCCACATGAGCACGGAGACATCTTTGGAGCTCCACTGGCTATTCGGCTTTGAAACGGAGATGAGCACTGCCCCCTAGAGTTGGAAACGACTAGCATATATGTGCAAGGGAAACCTTTACCTTTACCTATAATAAAGTAAAAAAAATTATATGGCACATTTTGTTACATGTCTGAAACCAATTGTTAGAAAGCCAGATCCCATGGAAGTATGGAGCCCATTAAAAGTCTGTGTTGTGTAAGTTAAGAATGCATTCACCTCTGTCTTTTTGTTATTATACTTTTTAATTGTTTTTATCTGGTCTTTAATAATTGTGTTTGAATTGTGTCTCTTCTATGTTGATTGTTTAGCTTCTATTACAGAAATTACTTGTGCATGCTGCTGCTCAGAATCGCATGCATGAAATGGGCAGCTAATATAAATTCAAGAAATAAATAAATGGCAACTGATATACAAATCATATGATAAAAATTGTTTTTATACCGTATTTTTCGGCGTATAAAGCGCACCTTTTTCCTCCCTAAAAGGGGGTGAAAATTTAGGTGCGTCTTATACACCGCATGTAGCCCCTCCCACCCACTGGCCACCACCCTTTGGCCTCTGCCTTGCAGCAGTTACCTCCTTGCAAGCAAATAGCAAGAAAAAACAGCTCCTTTCAGCTTCAGCAGAGCCTAATTAGCACAAGTTGATTAGATCAGCCTCCCGACTCTCAGCTGATTTGCTCTCAGCTGTTTTGCCCAGGGCTCTGCTGCTTGCTGCAAAGAGGTAAATTGCTGGAGCAAGTTTTTTCCTTGTGCTAATCAAGCTATGCTGAAAACAAAAATGAAAGTAAAGCAGGCTGTTTGCTGTTTGCTGCAACCAGGCAAAATTACTCAGAGGCAGAGGCAGAGGGAGATTTCTTTTTCTTCTTTTCCTCACCAAAAAAGATAGATGCATCTTTTACTCCAGTGCGTCTTATACTCCGAAAAATACGGTAATTATATTTCAATTCCACTTAGGAGAAAAGTAGATGAATTTAAGAGGATCTCACTCTTTTGAGGATCAACAGTTCAGCTTCGCTTTTGGGAAACAACAAAACACACCAGCTTTTCTCAATCTGATATGCTCCAAATACGTTTCAACTACAACTCCTCAAACCAAAATCATTGTTGACCATGAAGTGGTAATTTCAACACATCTGGAGAAAGCCAGATTGAATAATATAGCTTGTATTAGGCCTACATAATTTATACCTTACTAGGCTTCATCAGTGTCTGTTGTCCACACTAACCATGGTAATGTTCAGAATTTAGCATCATACACTCAGAACCTCTTGTATAGGAGGATCATATCAACCCATAATATTTCTTCTTTCAGAGAGATCCCATCCAACTGCAAATGTCTTCAGCATTTCTGATGCTTAGTCATGCAAATACAGTAAACCAATTATTGCCTCAATAAACTTTGATCTATTTTTTTAAAAAAACCTGCATTTGTACCCACAATTTTATATCTACCCAATGTTGGTTCTTTCACTAACTCTACTGTAAACATAATCAAGTTTGGCTCTATGTTCTTTATTTCATTTATTCATAGCCTTAATATCTGGGACTGCATACAGCATTTCAATCATGATGAAATTTTATCAAATAAAAATGTGGAAGAATTATTTAAAAGTTCCTAAATTCATTCAATATTGCCAGCAGAAAATATTTTTTCTTAAAATTTCAATGTAATATACATATAAAGAAAGACATCTCCCCCCATGCATAGATATAATAAACACACTTGCAAATATATATGCACACATGCATACTCTTTATGGGTCACAACTATCACAACTAACTTCATGCATGCATATAAACTGTACTTTGGTGTGCTGTAAAAGATATTCCCAGTATTACAATAAAAATATAATGGTACATTGTATTTTCATATAGTAGTGGCACTCTGATTTTAGATAAGCATTGTGCTTATTTAATTGAATATTGTAAATGTCTCACAAGCAGAATCAATATTTTATTTTCTCAACAGGTTTTGCCAATAAAAGTTTAATATTCCATATATGGAGTGTTTTTATATGTGTTAAAATTGTGATTGGGGTAATAATATGCTTTGAAATATGATTCCCCATATTATTTTGGTTGCGCTATTTAGAGTCTGTTAATTGTTATTTTACACAACTTTCCTTTCATCTTCATTGCCTATGTGGTATAGCTCTTAAGCTGCCAGACCAGCATTGAGAAGATCTAGTTCAAGTGTCCCAAAAGTGCTTTTTCAAAAGACAACTGTTTTATTTTATCTTGAAGACATTTCACTTCTCATCCAAGAAGCCTCTTCAGAACTGAAGCCTCTTCAGAACTGAAAATATCTTCAAAGAAAAATAAAGTAAGTCCAATTGCCTTTTAAAAAGCATCTTTGGGGCAACCATGACCTGGATGACAGAGAATCTTCATAGAAATCTAGTTGAAGCCTATTGAAAGCCATGGAAATTCACTTTGTACCTTTAGAGTAATTGAAGGATGTTGTTGTGGGGTACAACAAAAGTACCAAAAGGCTGCTATATACATTGCACAGAGATCTTGAGGAAAAGGGATATGTTAATCAACTAACAAATAAATATACTTGTACCCAAGCTTATGTCTTTCTTACATGTGTGAATGTTCAGTACACTCCACAAACTGAACTTCGACCTGATGAACATCAACATATTTCTTTACTTATAATTTTTAGGAGTGAGGAAACTTTTTAGAAAGGCTGTTGGAACTTGCAATCTAGTAAAAAGTAGAGTTTATTGCCATTCTCAGCTATTTTGTCAAGTAGTTTGGATTTCATTTTCATTTTTTTTCTTGTGAGGGGAGATTCTAAATGTGTTTTAATGGATTTTGTGCACAGGAAGTCCTTTTTCTAAAAGGACATGGTGGCTCAGTGGCTAAGACACTGAGCTTATCAATCATAAGGTTGGCAGTTCAGCAGTTCGAATCCTTATTTATTTATTTATTTATTTATTTTTCATATTTGTATACCGCCCTACTCCCGAAGGACTCAGGGTGGTGAACAGCCATAATAAATACAAATACATATAGAAGTTAAAAACTATTAAGAAATGGATTAAGTAATTTAGGCTCAAAGATTAAAAACATCCAAATTTATCTAAAGAGGTTTAAAACCCAATTTAAAAGCCAGTTTAAAAGCCAATTAAAAGGGGAGAGTTAGGCCAGACCAGCTTGTTGGAATAGAAATGTTTTCAGGGCACGGCGGAATATGCGTAAGTCTTGGATGTTTCGTAACTCCGGGGGAAGCCCGTTCCAGATGGTAGGTGCCCCCACAGAAAAGGCTCTCCCCCTGGGGGCCGTCAGTCGACATTGTTTGGCCGACGGCACCCTGAGGAGTCCCTCTCTATGGGAGCGAACTGGTCGGTGAGAGGCTATTGGTGGCAGGAGGCGGTCTCGTAAGTACCCTGGTCCTGAGCCATGGAGTGCTCTAAAGATAGTAACCAAAACCTTGAAGCGCACCCGGAAGACCACTGGGAGCCAGTGCAGCTCGCGCAGGAGGGGGGTTACATGAGAGCGCCACATTGCTCCCATTACCACCCGCGCGGCCGCATTCTGGACCAGTTGGAGCCTTCGGGTGCTTCTCAAGGGGAGCTCCATGTAGAGAGCATTACAATAATCCAGGCGTGAGGTGGCAAGGGCGTGAGTGACCATGCATAACGAGTCCTGATCCAGAAAGGGATGCAACTGGCGAATCAGGCGAACCTGATAAAAAGTCCTCCTGGCTACGGCCATCATATGCTCTTCAAAAGACAGCCGTGAGTCCAGGAGGATGCCCAAGTTGCGAACCCCATCTGTGGGGGCCAACGACTCGCCCCCAATAGTCAGAGATGGCGCCAACTGACTATATCGGGACGACGGAAACCACAGCCACTCAGTCTTGGATGGGTTGAGTCTGAGTTTGTTCCTCCCCATCCAGATCCATACGGCCTCCAGGCACTGGGACATCACCTCGACAGCACCTTAGCGCCGCGTAACAGAGTGAGCTCCTGTTACTTGTCCCAGCTTCTGCCAACCTAGCAGTTTGAAAGCACATAAAAAATGCAAGTAGAAAAATAGGGACCACTTTGGTGGGAAGGTACCAGCGCTCCCTGTGCCTTCAGTATTTAGTCATGCTGGCCACATGACCACGGAGATGTCCTTGGGCAGCGCTGGCTCTTCAGCTTAGAAATGGAGATGAGTACAGCCCCAGAAAATGGGGGTTTACTTTTACTTTTAGTATTTACCTTTACCTTTAGTATTTTTTCAGCGAGCACAATTTGGACCAGTAACTCACTTAAAAAGCAAAGTAGTTGCTAAATTAAATTATGACTGTGTTTATGATCTTACTTCAGATTTCCTTTGCTTTATAGATCTTTAAAAGTATAAACACAAGGATTTATTATGAAATTATGTTTTCATCACCACTGTAATTGTGAACTGTCACTTTCCAAAATTATCACTTAAGCAAGGACAGGTACATATAAAGATATGCTATACTTTCTCATTCTAGTTTATGAACAAATTACTTTTTAAACAAATTACAGATTCCCAAGCTTGAATGAAATGGAAAATACTAAATATCGCTTACTACAGTTGGATAATTTTCACTTGTTCCATTCCTACTCCAAGCAAAGGAAATATTTCTATGTGTAGGTAAGTGTATGATGTTTACCTTTTACATGTTCTCTAAACTGTAGTTATAAACCCTTATTTCAAATTAAGAATAACATATTCAAATTTCAGCATGTCTTCATTTTTAATTCTCTTATACCAAGATAGTACTGTAGCTATATAGTCTATTAAACAGCATTCCCATTTACCCAAATTCTTACTATTTTGGTGGTTTGGCTTACCTCCATGTTATTTGCATAAATGTGGGTGTACAGAACATACAGAATATGATTCTGAAAATAGATTAACATTAGCATCAATTTGTACTGACTTTCTGTGCCTATAAAGTATTAGTGCACTTAGGGTGAACACAAACATAACATTCAAGAGCGAATAAGAGTGACTAAGGACAGTTTAGGTTAAAAATGTATGCATTTATTCATCAGACTTCTTTGCAGCTGCTGGCCATGCTAAAGTATATATCTCATTTGAAACTGCAAATCAGTTCCTCTAGACAGCCATAGAAAAGCTATTTGAAGGGATCTTTTTTCCCCAGTTTTCAAAATCTAGCATAGAAAGCAACCTAATAACGCATCATTGGAGGAAAAAATATTTTCTTGATTGCAAGGAACTGCACTCACACTAGCAGGTGTTTGAAGTGCAGCAATATTTTTATAGTTCATGCTTGCTACTGAATCAGATCCTTGGATTGGGAACACTGACACTCAAACATCCCTAAGCCATGCAATATAAAGACTTTACATAAAAAGTTTCATACAGAGATTCAGTTTGCATTATAAACTATGAATAAAACATATCCTTCATGATATTCCTTGTCATTACTTCAACAGGACAATATTTGGAATGAGAAAGGACCTCTTTGGAGTAATCTTCGAAGGACTAGGCTATGGCCTTAAACACCAAAAGTTGCTACAATTTGTCATTGGCATGTGACAATATAGAGAAATAATTAAATTCACAACTGGTATGTCAATGTATTAATATGCTGAATTTTAGTTAAATATGTATGTAAATGAAACCAAACCAAATTTAGTTTTTATTCTGGCTCTATCCCCTAATTCTTGGTGTGCAATCGTCAACATATTTCTGAAAGATTAAGGATAACCTTAATCTGGCTGAGAAAAAAATTGTGCATCTCTACCATAAATCTTTCTTTTAAGCATTTGAGAGAAAATAAGTTCTTTCTCAGTTTCTGAAGCAAAGTTCAGATATTGTTTTTTATGCCTTTAATCAGACACTACAGAACCATTCATAGGTGGTCAAAAAAGTCCAGATTGAAACTACAACAATGCAACACATATTTAAAAACAGTGGTCTTTTAATTGCACAGTCACAATTAACATGTTGAATTCTTTGATCCCTACCTCCCCAATGGACACCTCTGGGATACAGGTAATATTTCAATAATTGAGAAGAGTGGGCATGGTCACTTTAGTTTATAATCTGCCAACAATATCTCCAGGAATTCTAATAATTAAAAAGTGCTGCCCATTAAGCAGACAACAGTTGTGCTTGTCAGCTCTGCTGGTGTCATACTTTGCTTACTTTTGATCTTGCAATGCATCTGTGGAGAGTTAAGAGGGGCACATGACATCTACGTCTGCTCTGATTACCTAAAAAATATTCAAGGCTAATGGAAGAACTTTTTTGTCTGGGAGTTTTATGTACAGTTTGCTAGAAGCCACATTAAATAGAAATATCAGTTCAGGTTTCCAGCTCCCAAGCAGTGTTTCTTCAGGGGCAGTGGGGGAGGCTATGCAGAGGAGATAATCCCTGTGTATTCGCTTTAATGGCCATGCTTTTGAAGACACTAATATTGTAAGACATCTTTCTCCAGAGTGTTGTTGATGCTGTAGTAAAATAAAATTTATGTCTTCCTCCTCCCTCTGGCCTGTTCAGGTATCAGAGCAATGGGCTGCTAAAATAGCAAGGCCTTTGTGCAAAAATATTCACTGCATCAGAGTATGTAACTCCTATGAAATGTATAGTCAAATATATAATTAAAAGTGTCTCAAAATCTTTAGAAATATAGCATTCCTTATTTCAGTATTTTCTAGCTGTGAAAGTTAATTGTGAAACAGGTTGCAATGAAATGAACATGAAAAATACACAATTCCCTTAATTTCTACCTGTTGTTATCTGAGGCTGAGGCTGAGGCTGAGGTCATGTTGAGGTAAAGTAAAAAATCATTTTTGAGCTTTGAGCCTTTGAAGGCAAACATAATTCCATTTCTCTACCACTGACCCTTTGAGAAACTTTGGGAATCAAATTATCAAATCTCTATTACATAAATCTGGGATTTGAAGTCCATATGTCTTAAAGATGCCAAGATTAAAAATCCCTGCTTTACAAAATGTGTGAGATCTCCAATATAAGATCCATGATCTTGACTGTGGTCAGTGCAATGTATATGGATGCTCTGAAGAAATGTTCAAGCCATTCAGAAATCTATAGTGCAGAGTCCATTCCACATGAGAATACTTAGAGAAACTGAGGTTGGACTAAGGGGCAATCTTTAGAAGATAAGACTGTTTTTCAACAGACCATTAGCAGCAGCAGTGACTTTTTCCCCTGTTGAGCACAATTTTAAGAGTTGTTCAGAGGAAATATAGATAGCTAACATGTATAATAAAAAGCAGAATTGCACTCAGCAACTGCAACTGCAGATGTTGTACACTAATATACATGGTTCAGGGACATCTGAAGAGAAGTAAACTGCAAGGATGGTAAAGCTAAAGCCCTGCTACTTTTTAATATATATTACATATTGGAAAAGAAGAGCTTCATCATGCGTTTACTTTTTAATCCAACAACCTGCTTATATTAAGTGATAGAATAAGGATATAGTACATCCACTCAATCATCTTGAAAGTCTAGAAAATACAGATGCATGCACAAACATGTACAGGTGTCAGAGAGGAGTAATGTTTGGAAACACAAACCATGGAAGATTTTTTTCTGAATGCATAGCCCAATGATTACAGCCATTTTGTGAGAGCACCCAAGATATGCTTTCAAAATTGTAAAGGCGCCATTCATTTGCCTCTCCCACCCATCAACATTGCACAATAACCTAATGTTGTTAGCGGAATGAAAATTCAAGCTATCATTATGATACAAGTCACCAGTTGAGAAATCCTTGTAGAGGCAATAACTTAAATTATCTCCAGGCCAGGAAGCCTTCTTTGCATTACAATTTGCACTGGCTGGAATATGAAAGCTAAGAAGAATGAAACAGTCCACAATGACTGTACCTGCCTGCTCCTTAACATGTATTTTTGTCCAATCTGGATTTAAGATGAGATGCTCTTTCTGTGCATTATAAAGGGCCTTTCTGTTTAGGTTCAGCAACAGGCCTGAACCCAGCACGTCACTTAAACATATGGTTAGTTCATAAAAGTGAATAATCTATTGAACTCAATATGGGGCTACTTCTGTGTTTAAACGCAGAATTAAATGTCTGCAGAATCAACATCACCATAAGAGGTAAATGAGGTAAAATGTTGCTAGTACATTTTTTTGTTAAACTATAAAGGAAAACTCCACAACAAAGAGCTCTTAAAATGATTATTATTTCCCGACTCTACTTGTTTGATTTCTGGGAAAACAGTATTGCAATAGGGTCTGATTTGGGGCAGTGGGTGCGGGGGGGAAAAGATTGATACTTTTGTCACTGTTGCTATATCCATTTTTCTGCATGGTGATTTCAAGTATCTGGAAAGCAATATAAATCTGTCCCCTTGCTAATATGTTTTTTCAGATATAAAGCAAGTGTAAAACTTTTTTAAAAATTAAAAATCATGTTATAATTCAATATTGAATGAGACACTATTGATTTAAAGCTATTTGCTATTCCACTTTTAAAATATATTTCACAGTACAAAACCACTATGGAAGAGATAAATATACATTAAAATTTGGTGGGTGTAGGAAGAAAGTTACAAATACACTTTTGACCATGAATATTTAGATTAGATTAGATTTTGTTCCATCACTTTGGTTGTCTATCGAGTAAACGAAACATTAGGATTTTCAATGCAGCATTCATGAGCACCAATCCACTATCAGAATCTTCTTTCTAATCTTTACCATCCCCTACCATATAAATAAGGAAGAAACTGCAAGTTGCAAAGCAAAATGTTAGCCTCTGGTATTTCCCCCCTATAAATGTTACTTTCAACGTATTGGTGGTTTCATCTGTATTACCACCATTGTGTGCACTGAAGAACTATTTTGTTTTCTCAGATCCTCTTCTTTTAAGAGTAGCTGAGAAAAATGGTCTTTTACCATTTCAGGTGTCGAAGGAGATACAAAATTCTGGCTCTTCTGACAGCCTCAACCATTATTAATTGATCTTGCTGTAGTGTGTCATTGATGTTGTCTCTCCATCTTCTTATGGGTCTGCTTCATGTACCCCACACAAACCAAATGCCTGTTCTATTGCAATTCACTTGTGATGGATTTTTGAAGATAGAACATAATATGTGGTTTATGAATTATCTAGTCCCGTGATGGTGAACCTATGGCACCCGTGCCAGAAGCGGCATGCAGAGCCATCTCTCCAGGCACGCCAGCCATCGCCCGTTGCTCTTCCGGGTTCCAGCGTCCACATGCACATCGGTCAGCTGGTCTTCACGCACACGGGAGCACCAGAAACCGGAAGAGCAGCTCCCTGGCCTGCATGTGTGTGATGGGAAGCTAAACTTCTGGTTTCCGGCGCGTGCATGCATGCTGGCCAGCTGGTCTTTGCAAGCGCATGCATGCCAGAGACCTGAAGACCAAGTGACCACATGTGCATGCCAGAAACCGGAAGCTCAGCTTCCCGGCACATGCATGCAGGCCAGGGAGCTGCTCTTCTGGGTTCCAGCACTCCCACGCGTGCGCACTGGGGAGCTGCTCTTTCGGTTTCTAGTGCTCCCCCGTGCGCAACGTGCTCCCATTTTGGCACCCGGTGCTGAAAAGGTTCACCAACACTGATCTAGTCTGTCTATAAATTATTCTGTTCAGCTTGACCCCTGCACCTTAAAAAGAACATTTTGGAACTGGGAAAACTGCAAACAGGGGAAGAAACATAACAAAATAGCTCCTCTATAAAGCAGAACTACTTCTGTTGGGGCTCTTTATCTTAGGATGAAGGAAAGTAAGGGGAAGATTTAATAAAGGAATATAAAATCATCCATGGCCATAAGTAACATTGGTAGGTTTACTCTAATTTTCACAACATTAGAATCTAAGGTCGGCTACTAAAACTAAACACAGGGAGATTGAGATTTATAATTTTTTCACACAGCTCACAATAATGGCAACTGCTTTACATGGTTTTAAAGGGGAGCTGGTCATAGAGAGATCAGGCTTACAATAACCCTGAAAAAAGTGACTTATGACCAGTCCTTGCACTTACGACAATCACAGCATTCCCATGGTCATGTGATCAAAATTCATGCTGTCATGGCTGCCATTCTGCTAGCTTCGCAATGCATCTTGCCAGCCTAACATTAGCAATTAGGGGAGGGAAGAATGGAATGCGAGAGGACAAGGAAGGGGGTTGGGAGCCAAGCCATGCTGGCCCGAAAAGAGAAATGTACCCATCCAGCACAAGATCAGCCAAAAGAATGCAGCTATAGAGAAGGTGCGAACTGAGGATCTCTTCCCTAAACAATATGAGAACTGTTATCAACTAATAACAGGGGGTTGGCCAAGAGAAAAGGGGAAAGTTAATTGCATCTTTTGTGCACCAAACCAGCAGATTCCACTTTGTTACTTCTGTAACCACTTTTGCTTTCAGTAGTGTATTCTTAGAAAACAAAGAAGTAGGAGTCTTTCTTGCTAACTAACTTAAGTGGGATGGATGACACAGACACTTGGCAGCTGAGATGGATTTACTAAAGTTGCAGCATCCTGAGGTCATGTGATCACCATTTGCAACTTTCCCAGCTAGCTTCTGACCAGCAAAGTGAATGTGGGAAGTTGGATTTGATTAATGACTGCCTAATTCACTTAACAACTGCAGTGGTTCACTTAAGAACCATGACAAACATGTTACAAAGTTGAGTGTGATTCACTTAACAGCTAACTTGCTTAGCAACAGAATTTCTGGTCCCATTTGTGAATGTGAAAGACTTCCTATAAATTGTTGGGAACAACAACGAAAGAGGACTGTTGCTTCCCAGTTCAGAGTTGTGATCTTGACAAATAGCTCCAATTGACCAACATGTGCTAGCAGATGCTGGATAAGATGGGCCTGTAGTCTAATTCTGTCAGTTTTTTCTTATCTGCTTATGCACAGAAATATCAAACATTTTTGTAGAAAAATGCAGCAACATATTCTAGATGGCATCTTGAAAGAGAATAAATGAGTGTTGTATTCAACATATGTGAATGGGCAGGATTTAAAAATCAACCACACAAAATTGTTACGCTTGAGGTGAGGAAGAGCAGAACTACTCATTGAAGAAACCAGAGATAAAATACCTTGATTTGATGCAGGGAAAACATCTGTTATATTTGCAAGGCATATTTTTAAGGGTTCATCATCTTTTTTTTTTCTTTTTTTTTACACATTGGAAACTTTTTCCTCAGCATTTTGCTTAATCATAGATGTACCTGCTTGTTGGTTTTGGAAAGTTCTTTCCAAGTATCTTCAGCACAGGATTAATTTGTCCTGGGATCACATCACTAGATTTATCTGACTAGCATAGTTACTGACACTATACTGATAGCATAACTAATTTTCAACAGGAAGAAATAGGCAGAAATCCTTTTAATTTTCAGTTTAATGCAAACATCTGCAGTTTAACATTTCAAAAACCTGTTTATCAAGATAATAATTTCATCAATATTAACACTTTTTGAATTTTGTGATATAATTTACAAACGTTAAATGTGTATAGAAATTTTTGATATAAAAATCAATTGCACAGAAAAAGTGCATTTATGAGTTAAACGTATGCCCAAATGCACATTATTTATATTAGAAAAACTCTTATTATAAACTAAAGTAACTATTTCTAGCCAAAAATATGAGAAGTTGTCTGTTTGCCTTAGTTTCTGAAATATTAAGATGGAATAATAAAATAAAATATTAAAATATGGAATATCCTAAGAAGTCTTCTTTTAAGATAGCTTTCTATCCCTGCTCATTTTTGTTATGATAATTTATATCACCATCTGTATAATTATATTTTAAAAAAATAGAAGCCCTTGAATTAAACCTGTCATCTCCATTCATCATTTGTCCTCATCAGGAATTACTTCACTCACATACAACATCTCATTTTGAAGTAGCCAATAAAGGTTCATAATAAAAAGTAATAGGGTAAAAATGCAATTTGGGTACCTCACAGGGCCTTCTATCTACTAGTAAAAAAAATACTTTTCAATAGAGTACTTTTTTTAATATTTAAGAATTTTCATATAACAAAAGACAAAGAAAAAGAAAAACAACAAGAAACCAAAAGGTACAAAAAAAGAAAAAGAAAACTAAAGTTAGGAAACATAAAATTGATTTCCAACCTCCTACTCAATAGATAATTACAATATTATTATCCTTCCTCCTTTTTAAATACTTTACCAATCTCTTCATCTACTCAGTCTGCATCTTTCTTAATCTTCAGATCCATGAATCAATTAATTTTATTTCCTTCAGCAAAAAGTCCACTCTAGAGTTTCAATAGCATCTTTGTTGTCTAACCAAACAGGTCAGTTTCCCCATTTCTAGCCTACCTGAGAAAACATCTCATCCTGAGCGCCGAGTAGCCCCCATAACCACCCGCGTGGCTGCATTCTGGACCAGCTGGAGCCTCCGGGTGCTCCTCAAGGGATTGAGGAGCTTCCGGGTGCTCCTCAACTAATTTACATAAGAGGAACATACAGGTAAATATTGGCATGCCTTTTATAGTTGCACGTTGCTATATCAATGCCTAAAAAAAGTTTCCCATACAAATTACATTTATAATAACAAAATAATAAGTAATTCAGTGGGTGAAACAAAATTGATATTGTATATGGTGACAGCAGCTAGGTTACTGATTGGTCAATATTGGAAAAGGGATGATATGCCTACAATTCAAGAATGGACTTTGAAGATGGCTAGTTTTGCAGAAATGGCGAAGATATCAGCATATTTAAAAGATCGGACTCAGGAGACTTACGCATGGGACTGGAAGAAATGGATAGATTATGTGCAGAATAAATATCAAACTAGGAAGTATCAGATAGCTTTTAGCTGAATGTTGTGTAGAAATGTATAGTTTATAGGGGGCAAAATAGCTTATTGTTATGTAGAAATGTATAGTGCACAGGGGGGAGAATAGAGGGGTGGTAAAGTATGATATGATATAATGTGGGTGGATGGATTTCACCTTGGGGAAGTCATGGGAAGAGGGGAGGGTTTGGGGGAGTTAGGGAGGGATGGGGGGGAAATGGGGGAAAAATTGATATTTGTAAAACTTTTTCAATAAAAAAAAAATACAGGTAGTCCTTGACTTACGACCACAACCGAGCCCAAAAATGTTTGTTGCTAAGCGAGACGGTGGTTAAGAGCGTTTTGCCCCATTTTACGACTTTTCCGGCCACAGTTGTTAAGTGAATCACTGCAGTTGCAAAGTGAGTCACACGATTGTGAAGTGAATCTGCCTTTCCCCATTGACTTGGCTGGTGAGGTCGCAAAAGGGGATCACGTTACTCGGGATACGGCGACCGTCATAAATATGAGTCAGTTGCCAAGTGCCTGAATTTTGATCACGTGACCGCGAGAATGCCGCAACGGTCATAAGTATGAAAAACGATCATCCGTCGCTTTGTTCTGTGCCGTAACTTCAAACGGTCACTAAATGAATTGTTGTAAGTCCAGGACTACCTGTATAACCTTATAATAAAAATAAAAAAATAATAAAAAAAAATAAGTAATTAATGTATCCCCAGGCTGCAGGAAAGTACCATACTATGTTTGCACACTAATGTGCAAGATACTTTCAGCTAATCTCAGAGCTGGAGTGGGCATGGTTGTTCTTCAAACTT